>NW_017803558.1:237984-256371 GCF_001625305.1 Branchiostoma belcheri | reverse complement strand
CCCTCCCTCCCCCCCTCTCTCTCTCCCTCTCCATCTCTCCTTCTCTCCCTCTCTGCCTCTCCCTCAGCTTTTTTAAAACTGCAGATTCATTTACGAATTCTGATGGCCAGAAATTAAGAAAAATGGTTTTGTTTGGGGGTTAAGTGACATAATTAGATATAAATGTAGCCTGCTTTTGCAAATCACGAGCTAATTTGTATGATTAATGAGGATAGTCAGTAGATTAGCTTCCTTCCATTTTAGGACTTTTAAACACGTCACACATGTGATACTTCAGAAGCTTGTGGTCACGAGAACTGACTGCAGGGTCTGCCAGTGAGTTCCCCAGCCTGGCGGGACCGGGGCATGTCTGCAACCGCCATGAACCAGTCCCTGATGTCCGCGCACGGCTGATTGACGTGTTTATTTTGTGGCGTTGTAAGTTAGATAAAAGTAAATATCACTAGTTCAACATAAATCATGCAAATCAAGACATTGTTTGCATTATGGATGCGAGAATGCTACAGAAGCCTTCTTCGTTAAAAGTATCGAATGCAATTTTCAGGGCGAAAAAATGCAGTATATTTAGAACAAGGAAATTCGTGTGATATTGACATTTACTGTCATTTCGTATCACATTTTGTCATCATTTCATAATTGGAGCGTTTAAAATAGACCCAAAACAAGCTACGTGAGGCGTCCATAAATAGCCAGAACTAGCCTACGACACCAAAATAGCAACCGTCTTCCGTCAGCAACAACGTCTTTTTGCCTGATAGATATCAGTATGCTATGGAATAGGGTAGATTCAACTTACTACATTAAAAAAATGCCAAAAAATTGTAAATCCAGTTTTGTTGCTCTACAAACTTTGGACAACTTCTGATATTTGGGCAGAGAAGGTCATCAACAAATGAGGACGTTATTTGCAACTTAAAATCAATGGGGAACTTATAATCTGCGTGATTAAGTCGAAAATAGCAAAAACGAAAATGAACGACCAACACCTGAATAATACGCTAAAGCCCACACACAGTTGTGTGCGTACATACCTCATCATTTCTGGTCCGTTCCTGAGATGAGGTGGTACATCTATGCCCTATCGGACTGCGTGTATGGGAAACAAATAAAAAACTTGTCATAAAGAACACATATTGACAAGATACTGATCTATAATGCGGGTTCTAAAAATAATCCATAGGCCCGACTTCTTGTCTTTTGATGATGTATGTTGTGATTGGAATAATGTTGCCAAAAGCATAAGGAAAGGAGAAAACTTTTCTATTTTCCAAACAGAATATTACTATCACTACAATCTACAATATAGTGGGGTTATCTTATGCCCCGAGTAACAAAATTGACGTATCTATAACTTCTCTATCCATCTCTCTCTCTTATACAGTAATGCATATACAATAATTTAATACAATACGTAATTTGTTACTCTATTGATCAAGAGTTCAAGATGTACGTTATAAGGAACCATCTCATCTCATCTCAATGTTGTTTTTTACTCCCTCCAGTCGGACGATTATGTCAAGGCTCGGGTAATGTTCAAGGAGGAACAGATCTCCGGTAAGTTGGTACGGAGCAGAGCGGGGTTCATTTGAAAGAAGTCGCCAATATTTCCCCAAGTTTTTCATATCTCAACCAACAACAAAAGACTATATTATTGCTAAAGTCTCCCAACCCATTTATTTTTCAAAGAGTCGGACAATTCATCTCCCACTGCCTCCTGAGAAGAAGTCAAACCCCCTAATAGCATGACAAGAATAGTTTAATAGAATAGAATAGATTAGAATAGCAGTTACCTTGTTCCTATTACCTGTTCACATATTGCATATTTACTTTTTATCCTGTATGTATACCAACGAGATAGTAGGTTCGATAAGTATATCGTACACGTAGAAGTTCATGTTAGCAAATAGTCTTATATCACCACATGTTTCTCGTCAATGTCTGTATGCAATTAGCCCTCGGGCATGAATTTGTAATAAACAACTTCACTTTGAAAGAGTCCCTTAAGGGGCAAGGACAGAAAATCTGTGAATTCGACACGTGATGATCTATATTAGGTTAGTCCTACCACGCCATATCTCAAATGCGTATAATTCAACTACCACAAAAACAACTCTTTTTTCTGTACTTGATTTCTAGCCGACTGTACAATGATTGACTTTTCTAATGAAACGTTTCCATGCAGAGTTCAAGATGGCGTTTGACATGTTCGACGAGGATGGCGGCGGTGACATCAGCACCAAGGAGTTGGGTACGATCATGAAGAGGCTGGGCATGAGCATCTCTAGAGAGGAGCTGCAGCAGATGATTGACGAGGTGGACGAGGACGGTTAGTCTTAGGCTTCAAACTTACTACTCGGTAGTTTTTGTTGCATTCAAAGCATGTTATTCCAAATCAAGTTTTGGAATGGACAACGTTTTGGAATGCAACTGGTATTCCACACGTTGTATTCCAAATCATGGCGCAGGTGGACCACGATTTGGAACGTTCCAAAACGTGACCGGCCACGCTGTCAATCACGAATGATTGACAGGAGTGGTGATTAATTATTCATACCAATGTGTCCATATTTGGTTCGTTGGCGGCTCGTATACAGATACAGGCCGTGTCTAAACGGAATCACCCAAGGCGGTTTACATGTGGTTTACCCCGAAGCCGGTTTCAAGTGGCTCCATGTGAACGCTCCGAAATCACATTGAAAGCGCCTCGAGCCCAAGCCACTTCTAGAGGTGGTTTCGAATCGGTTTCCCCGCATCGCGATTTGCGTCTGAACGCAATGTGATTTCAATGTGACTTCGCCTGGTCATGGATTACGGGGTGATATTTCTTTATTTATATGCAATACCAACTTTTACGTGGCAGCAACTTAAAGAGCAGTAATGGTCAAATAATGTGTCCGTTCTAGGGCGAGCTTCACCGCCTCTGGTGGGACCACGTCGGCATTCGGCCGAGATACGCTGAGAGGGGGGGCATCAGCAAGCAGGTCGTTGACCTCTGACATTAATAACACGCCGCCTTGCGTGTTATCATCAAACAGCAATAAATGTAGCTCAAGCGCATTATGTTCGGACACGGTTTCACAGGTGTGTGTGCCACGTGGACCAGATGTGAGGAATGTGAGTTACCCGAATCGCGGTTTGGGTGATTCCGTATAGACACGGGCCACAGTGTTAAATCGTGTCGTGTTTACTTGTCTGAACATGTCGTCGAGCTTAGAGTGCCGACGGTGTATGGAGAAAATGACGTCCATGAACAGTCAGTACGATAATGTCCTTAGTATGATGTTACAGTCATAATCAATCATGCGAGTTTATCGCCATCAGTGCGTGGTCCTTGGTCGGACGCCCGCGCATCTGTTTCTCATTATTTTCCCGCTCACTTGATAGTTGTTCATCCAAAGAAGAGGGAACGTAATTTATCGTTAAAACTTTTTATATCAAAGTGTAGTTTGTGAATATTTACCGTTAAGCACATGACGTTAAGCGTTACAAAACATGTCCACCAGACACCTATCATTTAGCCACGCCATCAGAAGTACGAGGCCCCGCCCCCAGACACGTGATTACGGAGGTACGGAGGAGAGTTGTGTTGGATGTAGTGGAGGGATGAATGTGTTTGTAGTGGCATGTGTTTGTGAAGGGGAGAATCGTTTGTCAGAAGGGTTTTTGATAAATGAAGACAATACAACCATACCTACATACCGGAAGTTTGAAATTTACGATTTATTCTCCGTTGACCGATGCTATAAAACATATTTTCCATCTGTTAACAGGGAGCGGTACCATCGACTTCGAGGAGTTCCTGGAGATGATGGCCAGGGCCATGCAGGACAGTGAGCGGGAGATCCCTGACGACGAGCTGCGCGCAGCCTTCAAGGTCTTGGACAAGAACGGAGACGGTTTCATCGACAAGGATGAGTTCAGGGTTAGTCATGGTCAACTCGATAAACATATTCAACTGTCATTAGAACCTTGTGATGCTGAATTTCATTTTCCCCGTCAGATATAAATTGTTAACAAAAGCAAAATAAGCTTTCCTTTATATATGGTGAAATACCAAAGTGCTTTGGGTTTATTTGATCCCTCTATTAATGATAAGTATTATATCCTTGTACTCTTCCCTCCTGTAGGCTCTAGCATCAGAGTGTGCTGGAGATGACTTAACAGATGATGAGCTCCATGAGTTTATGGACGAGTATGATGGAAACAGGGACGGAAGGTTCGACTATGAGGGTAAGAGTCGTGTGGCAATGTTGTCACCGCGCTGGATGATTTCAATGTTTTCGTTGCTTGTACCTTGTTATTGGTGAACGATACTAGATACTGTCTAGATACAGAAAACTAAGCAGTAGTGGCTGGCAAGCTCGCTCGCATCCGAGCAGTGCAGTCACATCATGCCCTACTACCACCCTACCATTACTACTACAGCACCAATATATACTCGAGGGATAAACGTGAAATAAAATGTTGAACTATAATTTGACATGTGGATTTCACCCCTTTGATCCCTAAATTTCAACATTAATTTCACAAGAATATATTTACTAACATATAACCTTATAATCGTTAACAGGACTGTGAACAACGCTTTATCGACAGACAAGAGGATTTTAAAGAAATGTTCTATCTTTAAAATCAAAGGCCAGGGATTAGATTTTGGAAATCAGCGAATCTAAAATCTTGGACAGTCGTGATGTAGATAATTAATAATTCAATAACTTGTTAATCTGTAACTAAATTTTACAAATTGTACAAGGTATATCAATAAAAATGTGGTATTTTAGAAAATGACAATGGCCGCAAAAGGAACCAAAATGGATCCGAAAACACTTATTCTAGTACCTGATTAAGGGTGAGAAAATCCGTGCAGACAATATGACAGTGACTTATTAAGTAAACATATCCATGGTCTGTCGGAAAGCCTCCTATCGTAGTAGCTCGTGTGTTGACGAGAAACGCCAAGACGTGACCAAAGCCTTAGATTTAGATTTGCCTGTTCATTTGTAAGTCCCAAAATAAAGTAATTTGTTGACTGACGTCAGATGTCGGGACGTTCCGCAGGCTTGGCACTGGGCCGGCCCTGTGCCTTCAGCTTGTCACTCAGTCCGTATGGACTGGAGACACGTCTTGTGGCATGTCTTGTACGCAATAACGGAAGATCTCCCTTCTTGGAAGACTTGGAAGACATGCAAGATAACACACAGTCAGGGATATTCAAGCCTCAACCTTGTCAAATCTGCCCTCAGTTTCAAATCTGATCACAGTTTCAAATCTGCGTGATCGAGGATGACTACACTATGAAATTTGACTTCACTATCAAATCTGACTAGACTATCAAATCTAACTAGTTTCAAATCTGCCCACAGTTTCAAACCTGACTACACTTTCAAATCTGACTACACTTTTAAACCTGACTACACTTTCAAACCTGACTACACTTTCAAACCTGACTACACTTTTAAGTCTGACTACACTTTCAAATCTGACTACACTTTCAAATCTGACTACACTTTCAAATCTGACTACACTTTCAAATCTGACTACACTTTCAAATCTGACTACACTTTCAAATCTGACTACACTTTCAAACCTGACTACACTTTCAAATCTGATTACACTTTCAAACCTGACTACACTTTCAAACCTGGCTACACTTTCAAATCTGACTACACTTTTAAACCTGACTACACTTTCAAACCTGACTACACTTTCAAACCTGACTACACTTTTAAGTCTGACTACACTTTCAAATCTGACTACACTTTCAAATCTGACTACACTTTCAAATCTGACTACACTTTCAGATCTAACTACACATGTACACTTTCACATCTGACTAAAGTTTCAATCCTGACTACAGTTACAGCTACGGACACATAACTTGTATTCAATACCATATTCCTACCTGCCATCCACAGTGACACACATGAAACGATTTAGAATGATCAATATAACATGGCAATGCCCCTGTTACAGAGTGGAAGGAGATCATCCAGGAACTCAAGATCCGGTGGTAGAAACGTACAGCCGCCCTCTCATATCTACCATCTCCAAATCAACTGACAGCCTTTCGCATGCGCGAGGAAGTCCCTCGCAGTCCGGGGGACCCAGCTAACACACCGGCCGCTCCGGACGGACTGACCACGGCCCAACTTCGTCACGCCACTCTGCACTACAATCGTACTTGTTTTTGACTTTATTTTGTGTAGATCGTGTTTGTAGCTTAGTACATTCATAGATGCTTACATTTGTTAGGAAACGTGTAGGGATTGTTTAAGAAAAATCATGTGATGACAGGTTGTGCCACCATTCTTCGTGTTATACTGTTGTACATAAGGAAAGGAGACTTTTCCTGTGAAGTCTGTTGTCTGTTCACCGAATGCTACAAATCCAATTTGTGACTGAAGTAGCAGGATCCGGGAGGTCATAATCCTGTAATAAACCTGGTCTACAGTGGCTCACGTGTTTTCCTTGTATACGCATGCGCAGTCTAACGTGGGTAAGTAGTGTGTACGTGCCAGATCAGTCCCATGATCCTCTAGTCGTTTATCATCTTGGATCGCCAGTATGGAAGGAGCCCTGAAGACAACTGCGCACGTGGGCTCAGTCGCCACGTTCCATGTTCAGCTGCACGTAGTGAAATTGTAGCTCACGCCCCTCAAACTTGAATAGCCGCGGTGTTCTGACAGCGGGTATACTGTAGGGTGGGATAAATCCCTCAGAACTGGAAAAACAGACATATGTTATCAACCTTGAGGAAAGAATGCTTCGGGAGGACGCTTTTGTGATTTATTGGATCAAACCACGATATCAGGTGTGATACATTAACGCCATCCTTAGGTGAAGGTTCACGTTTTACCAAGGGTGGGACGAACCACGGTCAAATAATCCAAACTATCTTGCACAGCACTGATGAATCGTTAAAGAAAGTCGAACGCACTGTTAAATATACCAAGAAGGGGAAAACATGTGTAGTTATACTTGCTTGAATTCTCCATTTCACCCGTGGGTGATAAAATCTTGGAATGTTTCTCGGCGGCCATATAAGGAGTACAGCCAAGGTAGTGGCTGATTGCTTGGGCACAGGCTCCGTCCAACAGATACCCTGCATTGCAGCCTTACGTACAGACCCCCGGGACTGGACTGAGCTGGTACAAAAGTCACATTCCAGCACCGCAGGCAAAATCAGACTGACTGAGGAAAAGCCTTCCATCTATTACCCCCTTTCCTTGTTGTTAGCTGAAGGAAGAACCATCTGCATCAGATATGGTGAGTTTAATTAAATCTTGACATTATCTAATGGTATCGTCGTACTCATGATGCGTTATAACGTTATATCTATTCAATGGTAAGAGTAAACTAAAAGGTTTGTTTTATGCCAAGCTTAAAAATGTGTTAGTGGTATTTTGTCATCTACCAAGAAGAGCAAGTAAAGCAGGTATAAGTGTATGATACGGGACACCTTTGTACAGTTAAGGTCGCTCTGTTCCATAAGCAGTTTGTCCAGGTATTCACGCAACATGGACGCAAATCTTTGTCGAAGGTATCTGTAGACCAGCCGGGTCAGTTTGGAGCAAACGACTGAAAGTTACCGAGCCTCACTTTGTACTCTTCACCTCCATGGCTCCTGGGTAAAGGTAAACAAGTATTACTGTAAACTCCCTGGTCACCCTAAGATTAAACAAGCGTTTTCTGAATGCTTACAGCGCTACACTGGACGTTATACTTCATTGAGTTGTTTATGTAGAATTAACTTGTGATGGTTCAATTTCATATATTGAAATTTGAATTTCACTGCAGTCAGGTAAACCAATCAGACATCGCTTTGCACATGTGCACGTCGTAGTCAATCTCTTACAATCCAGAAGGTCACTTCAAAATCAGAAATAAAGAGACATGATGAAAATCAATCAGTTAGATGACACCGTATTATAGATTTTCTTCGTGTGATGACTCTACTTGCCATACGTAGTGTTTAAAGTGTTAAAGTATTAACGTGGAATGACAGGAAATCCAGCGCCAGTGGGGAGACCATGTTAGGTAATCGCCTGTGTGTCTATTGTCTCCCCTGGGAGGATATCACTTGGAATGTACAAAGTCAAGCGTGCTCCCCCAGATAATGTCAATCTGGTCGAACCAAAGCATCGGACTGAAGGTGTTATGTACGTGTATATCAGAGAGATATGGACTATGAAGTGAATCGGTTACACGTCATTTATTCACAACGTCATGGCAGCAATCCCAACATGCCGCGCTGTGACGCGAGGAGTGCCGCTTTGTGGCATACAAACGACATCAGATAAGAACAGCGTGTGAGTCGTGATTGACATATAGAACGGCTGTATTTATTTTTAAAACTCAGTTTTTTCACTTGATTGATAAATCCAGTTACGTCACATCTAACGTTGTTTCAATTCCTGAGGACCTTGATGACTGTTATTTTATTTGAACTATCGCCCAACCCACCTCTGCCCACAGACTGTTGTCCTATTTAAACAGCTGTAACGTCAAGGGTAGGTCACTAACACGGACTGTTTGAGGACAAAGAATTTTGCACTTCAACACTAACATTTGTCTGCGCAATTGTGCTGCCCTTGAAACAGACGCAACTTGACTTCATGTGCATTTATCGCCTCACTGTGACGAAGTTTAAATCAAACAAGAGCTCCGGATTCACAAACCTATACCTTCGCGAAGAAATATTCTCCGTATAACTATCGTAACGATCACGATGGCTTGAATGCTAGCTTTTACAACTTGAGTACGTTACAAATGTAAAGCCCCCATTATTGACCATGGAGGCAGTGTAGCCTTATCAATTATGTAAACAATGTTCTTTTATTATGATTTATATGGATTCATCATTTCGTATTCCAAAATCATCTGTTGTGCCATCTTCAGAAAGATATTGTTAGTAGCATTTCCTCATTATTGACTCATTATTAATGAAAATTAAATGGTGAAAATCTATTCAGCTGCAACTAAATCACTCCTGAAATTCAAAACAAAGCTGCTAGGGGACCTAACGTATTGTTTATTTATTTGTCTCAGACTCTCTTGTCTCCTTACATAAAATACTTGACAAACACACAAAACTGGCATAATCCTAAACTTAAGTTGGAGTAATGCCACTAGAACGTGCTGTGGTAGAAAGCAGAGAGGACCAGTAGATTAAATTTGTCAGAACTCGTCACGCGCACATGTACAAGGGCTATCTACCGCCCAAAACAGGCAATTCCGCTAGCAGTAACAAGTTGTAGTACGAAGGGGCTAAAAATCTGACCATATTTTGAAGACCAAACCACATACCAAATTTCATACAAATGTACGTGCAGCTCAGTAATGGACGAAGAATCCAACCATAGGATGGGCCGTGCTGTTCCTGCATGCTGTTGTTGCACAGCAAGGTCTTTCGGATGATAGCTAACAGATTTGGCCATTGCTCCTGCTCCAGTGGTTATAGATGGCAGAAATAAAGTCTGGCTAGTTAGCATGCGTCACACTGGGGCACTGGCGAACATTCGCCCCACTCATATATACACTACCAATGTGCAGCATTTTGATAATAACATTCACATTTTCCTGTCCTGTTCTTAGTCCATAGCAAACAACAATTTGGAGCCCCTCCCCAAGATTCAAAGAATGTAGCGTGCAATGTAAGCTTCCGCATGTCGAGGTCGAGGAATTGGTCCTGACCGTCACGTCGACGCTACACGGTAAGGGATACGTGAAATGGAGGGCCAAGTTTATGGACAGCCTCGCCTCAAGCTATAAAAGGATGGTAGAAAACCTACCACGTAAGAAGTACGCCCCGATCTGCCTTGTAAACAATAATCACGCTAATAACGTTCGACCATCGTACAGATCATACGTGCATAACGTTACGTTTTGCATTTTTACACTCGAGAAACTCAAACTCTCGCCAAGGTCCTCAGGATCATTCTGACTAAGGTCTAAACAGATACAGAGAAATCAGAGAAAAACAAGAAGACCTTAAACCTCTACGAAATAGATGTCTTGTAAATGCCTTGTCATTAAGGTTCTAATCAACACAATCTTTGTCCAGTGAAGGTTTCCCCACTCCAAATTACTGTTCACTTATTGTCGGTGTGAAGGTATGTTCCTTTGGTAGAATCCTATATGAACATTTCTTTGTTAAGTATTCAAATTATACGGATAATAATACGAATAATATATATGGAAGCAGTACCTCAGCTAGAGTTCCGCGACCAAATTATTTTTAACTTTTACAACTGACGGATTAGAAATGTTTCTCCCTGATTATGCAAATCACCTTCACCTTTGAATGCCGCAAGTATAATATTCCGGCAGTTACTACTGTAGAATTATAACATTTAGTCATCAATTTTGCAAATTAGTTACTACTGTAGAATTATAACATTTAGTCATCAGTTTTGCAAATTAGTTACTACTGTAGAATTATAACATTTAGTCATCAATTATGTACATAATATTTGCCGATGTTCATCACGTTCTCCATTACACATGTCAAAATTTTGAGTCATAGAATGCATCCAGTGATTGTGCAAATTAGAGCCCGATTCACATAATTGCCATTTAGCATCACTTAAGCTACCTTCACAGCAAAAATCACCACGATCCACCAACCAGTTCTTGAGTTATCTTCCTTTAAATATTTTTAAGCAAAGGCCCCTGCAGTTCCAGAACAAGCTGCTGACGTCACGCTTTCCGAGCACAAAAGCTATCTACCATTTAAAAGCCGTGACGCTACCATGTCCGGGATATTAAACCGGACGTTCCGCTGCAGAACAACGACAAGCCACCAGGTGTCCAAAATCTAATCATTTTATTGGAGGTCTCCTACCTACTAGATATCAAGATATACCATTCAAGCCTTTTCGAGGTAACGTGTTTAAAGACAGACAAAAAGACACACACCGAAAAACATGCCCTTCTTGGCGAAGGTTGGATAACCATGACGGAGGTAAACAAAATTGGTAATGCTACGCTTGAGTAATTTGGTGTTGTGTACATGCGATGCTATGTTTCTTTATTTTTCTTTCTCCACCTACGCACTGGGATTTTAGTGCCAACTGCACATGGCTGTTAAGTCAATAGAACCCCTGAGAAGTAATGTTTAATCTGGGGTCAAAATAATTTGCCAGTTTGTCTACAGGCCTGTCTCTGTCAGCTGGAGCTGTTTATCAAAAAACTGCTAAGGAAGACTCAGACCCGATTGAGAAGGAAAAGAAATTTTTGAAATGATGTGAAATTTGCAGACCTCATTTGAAAATTAACACAACAGAATGATGTGGCTATCACTTGATCTGCTCTCAGCAGGGCAAAAATCAGCAACAGTCACTTCGTCAGGGACCAAAATATCCAAACGTTACTCGCCCCGGTAATCCATGCGATATCTTGCTTCTGAATGCTGGGATACTCGTGGAGAACCAATTCATCAACCACATCGACTCGAACATCGATCATACACCTCCCACCACATAACACACCCTACTATCACTCAACCACAGTTAACCTGCGTTCTTATCTATGATCTACTCGTTGGAGGTAATGATTACAGAAGATAGTGTTCCCAATGAAAATAGAATATCAAAGAATATCAGATCAGCAGGAAATATTTGAGATACTAATATTATTGTTCTATGGATCAACCCTAGGCGGACACTGCAAGGCAAATGTTCAACGAGGAGCAAATTGCAGGTACGTTCTGTATGTTTCGACCTCATACCTTTGCCAAGTGACTTTTTAACTGACGAAATATAAATGTTTATCATAAATTATGCAAATGAGGTCTTCATTTACATACATCATGCCATTTGGTCATATTCTTCACTCAAACAACAGTTGTCCAGTGGCAGTCTTATCTAAATACAAAGGTATGTCCTCTTCAAGTATGCAAATGAGACCCTAACTTCATAACCTAGTTAACTAGCTTCATGTGCATAGCGCATTTATTTCTACGAGCGGATACTGTATACTAGTTTATGACTGTATGAATCAAATAACACTGAAATACAACTGTTAGGATGATAGGAATCATTCAATGAATGTTAGGGAACATCGAATTTCACAAATCATCCTTCCAATTTTTTATTTCTGTAGCCAGATAATTCAATCAAATGTTGCTAATGACGCCACTGCTCGCAAATGACGTTCTTTTGAGAAGCAAACAATATACTAATGCAACTAGAGTTGCACGACATCATAACTTCACTAAATGTTAACCTTTATGATTGACGAATCATAAATGTTCTATTGTCTCATTGATTATGCAAATAAGATAATCAATGACAGTCTCATTTTTAACAAAGAAAACTATTCTAGCAGTTCCTCATAAATTATGCAAATTAGGCCATGATTTGAATAAGTTATTTTTGATGCTGTTTATGTTCACTTGACTTCCGAATGCCGCAAGTTTGAAATTCCCGCCATTTATCAGTATGGAATCATTGAATTTTTTCTTTGTGCAAATTGGGTCACAATCTGCTAATGTTCCTCTTCCTCTAATTACTTATGTCACAATTATGCAAATTGAGTCACAAATATGTAAATTAGGTCAAATCCGTCGACCAGGTTTAGAGTTAGCCTCCTTCAAATGTTTTCAAACGCCCCTGTAGTTCCCAAGCAAGCTGCTAGGAGACCCAAACTTATGCCACTTCTTTCCGAGCCTACCTACCTAAAAAATCATGACCCTTGCGTGTCCAGATCTCGAGATATTGACCGATTCTTCATACCTCAACCGTTGACTACTCTTGATGGCCGAGTAGGAGGTTAAACAGTGGCTTAATGAAAGACTGAAAAAAACGTGTGTCTCCATGAGGGCGGGGTGGTCTGCGTTTACCGAAGGATGCCTAGTTGCACTTGTTTTCGCAGCTCAATGTGAAATGCCCAGTTTTATGATTTGACCAGAGTTCAAGATGGCGTTTGACATGTTTGACGCTGACGGAGGCGGTGACATCAGCACCAGGGAACTGGGGACCATCATGAAGAAGCTGGGACTAAATGTGTCACGTGACCAGCTGCAAGATATGATTGATGAGGTAGATGTAGATGGTAAGAAATTTGCCAAGTTACTAGTACTTGACCTTAATCTTAAGTTCTGCATGAAAAAAGTTCTTGCCTTGCTCCTATTTATCACAATCACAAAATCCGCTTTGCTAACGGAGATCCTTGTACTTGCTCGCCCGAGTCAGCGAGTGCACGGGGCCCGCGTTACAAAACGGACCATACCCAGCCCGCAAAACGCCTGGTAAAAATGGAAAATCTACTTCAGAAATTTTGCTCATTACTATTGTATGCTTAAACCTGATAAAGGAATTTCCATATTACATAGCGGCCATACGATCCAATTCATGTCGACGTATGTGTATCATGTCAAAAGGCTCGAAGATGAATTGTAAAACTTTTTTCATAATACGATTTTTCATAGTCATAGTTTAACGTTAGTTTAGTAAGCATATGATGTTGCTAAGCTAATTTACCCATTACACACCAGAAAAGGATAAAGCTCCAGATTAACAGTAGGAAGAAGATATATGCCACACCGCACGGCTGGCCACGAATTTAGCAAAATCACCGGGTATTTCAAGCCTTGGTTGTAAATGAATTATTATCATTAATACCGTTATGAAACGAAAGGTTTTGCAGGAATTATCACGCAAAAAAGACGGAATGAATGTGAGAGGTTTTTTTTAATATGTGTGTGTATCACTCTGTTACACTCATTCGTTAACGTTGACCGAAAGTCTTCTTGTCTCTCAAGCAAGCGGCACGATCGACTTCGAGGAGTTCCTGGAGATGATGGCGAAGATCATGAAAGAGGAGAAGTCTGAACTTCCTGACGACGAGATTCGGGCTGTCTTCCAGGTGTTCGATACCAACAGAGACGGTTTCATTTCGGGAAGAGAATTTAAGGTAGTGGCATTATACGTAGTGCACAATATTCGTATCGAACGACATGCACGCAATTAAAACAATATATAACGTGCTAGGGATTGTCTGCCATTCTGTCTCGTTCAGCTAACGTTACTTTGTTACAGGATTACCTGGACGACATGGGCGAGGATTTGACGGAGGAGGAAATGGAAGAAATTCTGGACGAATGTGACACGAACAGGGATGGCAGGCTGGATCTAGATGGTTGGTCCTGCTACGTACATCTACATGAAGTTGGAATGTTGTTCATCTGTGTTTGTAGTTACATACATATTTATTCATTCAACACAAGAGATAATTCTCACCTAGAGTCACTTTGATCGACCGGTCACTTTGATCTTTTTCAATAGACTGACCCAGTGAGACATGTCACGTGACTTCACCGTCAACACCGGGTTTACTAGAGACCTTTGACCTTCTTTGACCCAGTGTTGACGTTACACGTCACGTGACAAGTCTCGCTGAATCAGTCTACTGAGCTAGTGACCGGGAGAAAGCTTGTGTTGAAAAGCATGTTGGATTGTCTTTTCTTAAAGCCCCAGTACATTGGCGTCTGGAGATTTGTTTGCTATATGAACAGAGTTCGCTATATGTATTTAATGCAGAAATAAAATCAACATATATCCGCTGTCACTAGACAAAAGTGCGGTCAGGTCGAAATGGCTTTGATATCAGTATCTGTATTTATTTCAGAATGGTCTATCTTTGCACCATTTTAATGTTGAAATCATGGTCCATCTTTATAAAAGGTGACTTGGGGTAGTCCATATTGGAGGACCAGGATCACTCTGGTTTCTAATAAAGGAATAACTGAAACAAGTTTTTACACCGTTGCCCTGAGGCTTTTTGAATCAACATCGGTTCTTGTAACTAGCTTGGAAAGAAGCAGAGCAGATGTATTCATGAATGAACTAAAAAAAACTATGGGATTATCATTAAATAATCAACTCCGGGTCCCACCCAGTACCTTTCAGTACAGATAATTATGTTTATGTTCATGACATTTACCAAGTGTCTGTTTCCCGTTCTCCAGAGTTCCGAGAGATGCTGGTGACATTTAACATCAGGTGGTGAAGGCTGAGACAAGAGTCGCCTGTTGGCTCCTCCTGGAGGGATGTGCCGGGAAAATAACATTCGACATGAACTTTCTAGTCAGCAACATCGAAACAATTCTGTTAACATCTAAACTAAACACATGTCCTTAAAGCAGGTCAAGTGAAGACAAACTTACCGGCCATATACAATAGTCACGCTGATAAACAGTTGAATTGTCATCAATGTTTATATCTCTTAATGTTTATGTGCATGGCACTCTAACTTGGCTATATCATATCCACAGATGCGTCTTCAAAGTTCATAACTCTATTCTACACTGATGACCAAGGAGAGCAAAATGAGCGAATCTGAAAAGATAGAGAGCTTATTTCTAGAATTCTCCAACTGTCCATGATTTGCTATCGTGTGTTTTACTGAGAGGCCTGTATTGTCATATATGTCAATTTATGACAAAAAGTTCTAAACGTTCTTGCCAACACTGAGTAATTATGATTGGGACTTACCCCAAATTTTCGGCCGACTCCGTCAGCCTTGTTCACGGAATGGGTCGACCCTTCTACTGTAGCTTCCGGGGCGTGACGTCGGAAAGTCGTCAGATAACCCGCCTCTGTTCAGTGTTGGACGGTTGGCCCGAGTGTACACCGCTTCTTTTACTTCTCTCGCAAAGAAATCCGGTTCTGAGTCCAGACTTCTATTGTGGTATAGATATGTTGATGATACGCATTATGCCAAACTGAAGAAGGCGTACGCTGATGAATTCACTGACCGTTTTAACAGTTTAAACCCAAACATTAACTTCACTTTTGATCCGCAACAGAACAATTCTTTACCCTTTCTGGACACTTTGTCAGTGGTGAAAGAAGACGGTTCTCTCCAAAGTAAAATTTACAGGAAGATAACCCAGTTCCTGAATTTCTCTTCCAACCACACACTAGATCACAAATTAGGAGTTATGCGTACTTTGTACGGAAACTATTATCACTGATCCTCAGGACAAAGAGAAAGATCATGTGATTCAATCTTTAAAACTGTGTGGATACCCTGATTGGGCCATTGATAAAGCAACAACACCAAAATCAGCCAAATCTGTATAGATCAAGAAGACGGCTTCCTTAAAACCTAACAAGGGTTTTGTAGTATTATCTTACATTAAGGGTACTGGGAATTTTCGGTACATATGGCATCAAGACTTGCTTTAGAGCGACTCGGACTCTAACAAAAATCCTGGTCGCTCCAAAGGACATAACACCCAAGGTAAGTAGATGTGGAGTGGTCTACCACATCTCTTGCCAGGGTGTAACAAACAAGGGACAGTGTAAAGAAACATACATCGATGAAACAGAACGCTCGTTAAAAACACGGTTTCTCGAACACCAACGCCCGAGTTCTACTACTTCAGAAGTATCTCGACATATACACATAGAATCTCCATGACACTCTCGCTGACAGTCTCGCTGTAAACATTCTGGACTCAGAACCGAATTTCTTTGCGAGAGGAGTGAAGGAGGCGGTGTACATTCGCGCCAACTGTCCAACACTGAACAGAGACGGGGGGCGACACAGGTTATCTAACACGTACGACCCTTCGCTGCAATCACGTGTTTCCGACGTCACGCCCCGGAAGCTACAGTATGCTAAGGTCCCAATTGGAAAAAGGGGCCCTGGCGGGTAGTTCCCGAGCTGCCTTTTGGTACTTTCGGGCGGGACCCTTACGTGGCTCCGCGGGACATCCCGCGGCTATCGGGCTATTTTTGGGCCCCGAGAAGAATTGAATTCTGACTTAAATTCTACCCGGGCCCCGCGGACAAAAAGACACCGTGACCTCACCGTGAGAACACCGACAGGTACCCCTCCGGTTGCCGGCAGTCCACCGGGACACATTTGTTACGTCACAGATCAAATGATCACAACAAAAGCGTGAATTCTGCATTACGTATAGGTCAGTACAAGACATCGTCAGAGAATCTGCCAGGTACCTACCGGATGCCTGCCGGAGACCGACCAAAGAGGGTGACAAAATTTTTAACAAAATGCTACTGAAGGAAACTTTATTGTGACCACGACAGCCGATGCCCGCCCGACTCCTGAGCCCGACCGGGACCGGCCGGGGCTATATCCCCGACGGGCACCGGCGCAATTGGGACCTTAGCAGTAGAAGGGTTCATTCCGTGAACAAGGCTGACGGAGTCGGCTGAAAATTTGGGGTAAGTCCCAATCATAGTTACTCAGTGTTGGCAAGAACGTTTAGAACTTTTTGTCATAATGATAAACTTTCATGCTAATATGTCAATTTATTGGACATCTCCAGTTTAACCATGTTTTATCATTGCGTTTATTGACAACGAGTGTAAATCACACCACAATGATGCCAAGCTTGATACTAAACCACTGTTTTGAAAAACCATCTTCGATTCTTGCCTCCACATTAGTCTCACTATTCCTTGTCTCTTTTTTGTCGCGTGTAACAAACACTGCGTAAAGATGAACAGTTCGATAGGAAACCTCATACGGAGGATATGTTTCTAAGTGTGGGGTTATGGAAAGTATAACTCCAAAGGCAAACAGCTACTGTTGGCAAAATAAAGGGTACATGTACGTTCAATATCGGTGAATGGGATTTCTATGGTACTGCAGTGAAACATCTGGTTTATGTACAGTGTGCCCTGAACTTACTGTGGGCGGAATAGTGCACATGGAGGAGTGTACGAAACGAAACTCACGAAACTCTTTCTTAACTAGAGTCCACGATCTCATACCTTCGCCAAATGATGTTAGCCTTTATGACTATGACTTTATATAATACTAATCCCCATGATTATGCAAATACTAAGCCCCCTGATTAGGATGCATTTGCCTTCTGCAAATGGATCCTAATTGCATGAATTATATCTGTTGATCATATTCTACACCAAAAGATAGTCTTATATTAACAAAGAATGTCAATCTATCATTTCCTTATAAATTATGCAATTGAATATTTATTTGAATAAGTTATGTTTAATTACGTTCACCTTCACTTAACTTTCAAATGCCCATGTATGAAATTCCAGGCAGTTACCACTTTGAAACATTTTCTCATTAATCATGCAAATTGAGTCTTTATTTGCATAATCGATATCTGCCTGTGTTTCTCTCGTTCTTAATTACATATATCACAAGCTTCAATAGTCCTATCATGGAATGCAGCTGATTTATAGAATGTCTTCATAAATTACGCAAATTTCATCCGTATTTGCATTTAATATTATTATATCAAGAATCACTCAAGCTACCTACATACCAAAAATTACGACGATCCGTTAATTGGTTCTTGAGCTATCCTCCTTTAAATATTTTCAACAAACCTTCCCGCAGTTCCAGAGCAAGCAGCTAGGGGGTCAAACTCATGTCACTTCA
>NW_017803558.1:235343-237964 GCF_001625305.1 Branchiostoma belcheri | reverse complement strand
AGGTGGCCCAAAAATCTAAAGTCTTATCAAGACCTACCAACCTACCAAAAATCAAGACAACCCATCAAGGCGTTCACACACACACAAACAAACACACACACACACACACACACACACACACAGACAGACAGACACACGAACGCCCCTGAAAACATAACCTTCTTAGAAGGTAAAAATGCATCGGCATTTTGGTTGGAGACTTCAGGAGAGGATAACTGAAAAAACACGTGAATGGACATTATAATTGACATATAGGCAACTCGGATTGACCTCATTAAAAATCATGCAAATGAGTACTTGATGTACATTGCTAGCGACGAAAGTTCGTGATTCCATTTTGTGAGAAGTTTAGAAGGAGAAGAATATTAATTTCATGAATTTAGATATCATACGTTTTCAAGTTCAAAGATTGGTGTATATTTCATGGGATTAAAATATCAACACCTGCATGCAAGGCATGGATGTTACCGATATGGCTTCAACGTTCTCTTGTACAGTTTGGATCTAAAAAGCTAAAAAGTCCTCTCCACATCAGCTTGAACCACTCTAGACTATAGCTAGTGTGATGCATGTCAAGGGCAGAATGTTCATTATCCAGTTTTGCTCGCCAGGAATAGATCCTTCCGTACTTGTGCCGAACACCAGCGGCTGTCTGCCAAGGCAGCATTTTTCACATTCAACTTCCAAATCTTGCAATGAAAAATGTACTGATCAGCAGACTTAAACGGTAATACACCTTCACGGTCAGGAAACTCGATTCCTGTCAACAGATTCACGGCTTCACGCATCACAATCTGCTCACTTAATAAAACGAACGCATTACAATAGTCTTAAGAACACGAGTCATGGGTTGTAAAGTGACTTAAGGCATTGGTTTTCGAGCAAATATTTGGGTTTAGCAATGGTGATCATAAAAACCAAACACAGTAACTAATATCTGTTGAAGTTCAACATGTACGTTCCATAGCCCTACAAGGCTAGTCCATTTAAGGTAGGCAGAATAAATGGTCTGAACTCGGACGATGTAGACGGTAGTTTGGGGCGATCTGACTGAGGTACAGGACCCGGCCCGACCAACCTCCGGTGAACAGCACTGTTCATGTTCATGTGTATGGGAAAAATCTGAAGGCTATGGTGGGTACGCCCTTTCAATTCTGCATTTTTTCAATTCTGCATTTTATCACCCACATAATCATGAAATTACCGTTTTACCTTTTATGTTATTATACTTTTAAAACGTCGTCTTCGTTTTTAGTGAGAATCGTTGACGATATGGCAAATATGACTTCAAATAGATTAGAATTTATTGTGTACATATTTATCAGTTTACATGATGAATAGGTGTAAAATATATACTGTAATTAGAAAATACTTTGACCTGTTAGGTTAGGCTTAGGCCACACCAAGTAAATTTAATGCGAAGGGCGAAAAAAAAACCAAGAAGGGCCCTAAAAAACAAGATGCCTAGATTAGAAATATACTAAGAGACGGCAAATGTTAGAACACAAATTGAATGAGGTGAGGTGTAACAAGCAAGAAGTCTTTTATTCATCATCAAAACAGCAATAAATCAGGTGGAACAGCAGTTGTCGTCTTGTGCTTTGGGGAGTTAGATGGAGCGGTCAGCAAGTTTCTTTAAATGTGGCAGCATGTACCAAACTGAATTCCTAATGGAAGTCATGATTTCCTTGCTTGATCTTCATAAGCTTTGGTCCGTACAGACCTATTTGCGGCACTGTCGTGACTCTTTGGTCATAGTTACAGGAAGCGGAATTGCTTTTTTTCTAGGAACAGGCCAAAATCAATGCGCGCGCGGAAGTCATCCATAAAATTTACTTGGTGTGGTTATAACTAGTATAACTATTGTGTCTGTGCGCTAAAATTTGACTTCAGACATCGGAACGGAAACATTTCAATTCACTATTTTTTTACACATTGAACTTAACATTTGCTTGCTTAAGGCAAATCAGCTGTCAGCTAATCTAAGAGATCAGATGGTTTGTATAATTAGAGAGTGTAACAGGTTTGATAACACGTACACATGATGTACAGGCAACATGTAACAGGTCTAGAATGAACAAAACAAAAGCAGCTGGAGAAAACACAGAAGGACAAGAAGTTTCCTCAGCTAAAGATAGTCCATGTCTGCCTTATACAGCTTCTCATAGTAAGACAGTGTTATATGTGTAATTCAGTCCAATTCGTCCATAAGTCGTAACCTTAGAACAGTGCAAACTTGCCGGACAAAATACCTTCTATTACTAGTATTTCAGCGGGGGAAGTTTGCACTGTTGATTGCAGGATAGTTGTCTCCAGCCCACATGTTTGTCATAAAACCTGTATTTGATCGTATTCATACGGGAAGAGATATCAGACCAGACCAAACTTAACGTATCAGCGGTTTATGCTAGAGCCACAAAAGTTTCCTATTTGCTTGGCAACTATTTCAAAATTATAATAGAGTTCATAATTTTTCATCTTGCCATAGCAACAGCTTTCTGGTCGACATATTTTACAAAATTGACTTAGTACGATTAAAATGTATTTTTACTTTTCAGTTCTACAAAAATATTATACTTGGACCGTTCAGGCAATACGATCATATCAATAACGTAAGAATG
>NW_017803558.1:233707-235323 GCF_001625305.1 Branchiostoma belcheri | reverse complement strand
AGTTTGGATCTAAAAAGCTAAAAAGTCCTCTCCACATCAGCTTGAACCACTCTAGACTATAGCTAGTGTGATGCATGTCAAGGGCAGAATGTTCATTATCCAGTTTTGCTCGCCAGGATAGATCCTTCGTACTTGTGCCGAACACCAGCGGCTGTCTGCCAAGGCAGCATTTTTCACATTCAACTTCCAAATTCTTGCAATGAAAAATGTACTGATCAGCAGACTTAAACGGTAATACACCTTCACGGTCAGGAAACTCGATTCCTGTCAACAGATTCACGGCTTCACGCATCACAATCTGCTCACTTAATAAAACGAACGCATTACAATAGTCTTAAGAACACGGGTCATGGGTTGTAAAGTGACTTAAGGCATTGGTTTTCGAGCAAATATTTGGGTTTAGCAATGGTGATCATAAAAACCAAACACAGTAACTAATATCTGTTGAAGTTCAACATGTACGTTCCATAGCCCTACAAGGCTAGTCCATTTAAGGTAGGCAGAATAAATGGTCTGAACTCGGACGATGTAGACGGTAGTTTGGGGCGATCTGACTGAGGTACAGGACCCGGCCCGACCAACCTCCGGTGAACAGCACTGTTCATGTTCATGTGTATGGGAAAAATCTGAAGGCTATGGTGGGTACGCCCTTTCAATTCTGCATTTTTTCAATTCTGCATTTTATCACCCACATAATCATGAAATTACCGTTTTACCTTTTATGTTATTATACTTTTAAAACGTCGTCTTCGTTTTTAGTGAGAATCGTTGACGATATGGCAAATATGACTTCAAATAGATTAGAATTTATTGTGTACATATTTATCAGTTTACATGATGAATAGGTGTAAAATATATACTGTAATTAGAAAAGAAAATACTTTGACCTGTTAGGTTAGGCTTAGGCCACACCAAGTAAATTTAATGCGAAGGGCGAAAAAAAACCCAAGAAGGGCCCTAAAAAACAAGATGCCTAGATTAGAAATATACTAAGAGACGGCAAATGTTAGAACACAAATTGAATGAGGTGAGGTGTAACAAGCAAGAAGTCTTTTATTCATCATCAAAACAGCAATAAATCAGGTGGAACAGCAGTTGTCGTCTTGTGCTTTGGGGAGTTAGATGGAGCGGTCAGCAAGTTTCTTCAAATGTGGCAGCATGTACCAAACTGAATTCCTAATGGAAGTCATGATTTCCTTGCTTGATCTTCATAAGCTTTGGTCCGTACAGACCTATTTGCGGCACTGTCGTGACTCTTTGGTCATAGTTACAGGAAGCGGAATTGCTTTTTTTTCTAGGAACAGGCCAAAATCAATGCGCGCGCGGAAGTCATCCATAAAATTTACTTGGTGTGGTTATAACTAGTATAACTATTGTGTCCGTAAATAATTTCATCAGGTTGGAAGATACTTAGGGTATAGGATTTTCTTCTAACACAACCAGTAAGGTTCTCACCTGCTTACGTTTCGATGTCTATCAGACACCTTCCTCAGAGCTTCTGACTGGAGTTCTGCAACCGGGACGAGGGGGGATACAAGCTCAGCCACGTTTGGGATTGCATTCTCGCCGCAAAAGCGCCACCTACTTTGGCGTTAAATAGCGGCGAGTTGCAGAAC
>NW_017803558.1:232307-233687 GCF_001625305.1 Branchiostoma belcheri | reverse complement strand
AGCCAAAAAATGCTGCTAAACCATAGGAGTATACTTAATAAACAAGAAAGCAGGTAATGCAAATTTGCGGTAGTCGGTAGTACAACGCGACTTTTACGCTCAGCCGGTGTTCTGCTGGCCTTTTGCGCCATTTTGAGTCGGCACCGTGCTGAGTTCTGGAGTTCCGTGGAGCCTCTGTATCCTGCGCACTGTCGTTAACGCCGGCTCCCTATTGTCGCTAGATACCATAGACTACAGAGGATGGCACCCTACAGTATCGGAGGAGGTAATTTTTTAGAGAGGGCGAAAATGAATGCGCGCGCAGATGTCATCCATAGAATTAAATCAATGGCCTTACAGATATCACTGAAGTGTCCCAAGGCGATCGCCCGAGTCCCGTCAAATGTGTAGGGGGAGATTTTTGGCAAAAAACACACTCGACTAGATTTTAGAATTTGGATGACCTTCTGGCGATCAACAAATACGGACTAAGCTCGTCGAATTTTTGACACCGGCATTCAATAACCGTATTTCGTACTTTTAGAATTCAAGTTGGCGTTTGACATGTTTGACGCTGATGGAGGCGGTGACATCAGCACCAGGGAACTGGGGACCATCATGAGCCGGCTGGGTATGAACCCCTCCCGGGCAGAACTCAACGACATCGTTCACGAGGTAGACGCCGACGGTACGATGAATATTCAACATGACTGTACCATGTTGTCTTGACGCAAACAAACAAACAAACAAACAAACAAACAAACAAACAAACAGGCATGATATCTTGAACTTGAAAGGCCGATATTTGCTTGCCAGCAAATACAGCATTTGTATTCCATTTCCACCCTATACAAAACAGACTAGTACAAACTTAAGATCTGATTATTTATCCCAATTATTTAGCACCGTAATGTATTTTAATGTGAAAAACGTGCTGAAACTTACCCCTGTGAAAATGCGAACATTCCAAAATAACCAGTGCAAAAACACCACCGCACAAAATAACTTTTTGTAACCACCCAGTCCACAATTGAATTAAAAAAACCTCCTCTTCAAGAATTGACTTTTCCAGCGACCCCCACGTAACGGTATAAGCCAGAAACACACAAAAATGGACTACCTCTGTCCAAAATTGAATTTGAAAAATTGACTATTCCATTGGTCCCCATGTAATCTTAAGAGCCAGTCTACCCCAAATATGGACTTTTCATAATTACGCCAATCCAAAGTTGAATGTTTTTAAGTGCCGCCCCATTCACCAAAATTTAATTTACAAAGTTGTGTAGGGAAACGGCCAAGTGTTTCTTTCGGGGCCATTGCATTAAATTTTCAAGCTGGAAAAATAAGCAACATTTGTCTAAAGAAAAGAAATTAATCGATGAAATAAAAACTCTTCAAATC
>NW_017803558.1:228955-232287 GCF_001625305.1 Branchiostoma belcheri | reverse complement strand
CGGTACAACAGAAACTGCACATTAGCTCTGTCCAGTGGACATATGTCCAAGGTAACACCCAAGCGTACGTCACTTCTTTCCGAGCAGAAGTGTAATCTACCATCCAAAGTTCGTGACCCTAGCATGTTCAGATCACGACAAAAGCGGAAGTTCTGCTGCAGTACCACAGCAAGCCGCCAGGGCACCCCAAATCTGACGGTTTCGAGGTTTCATAAAATATAATTTTGTCAAAATCCAAATTCTTAAAGACCTACCAGGTTTCATGACAATCTATCCATAGATCTTGAGTTAACGTGCTTAACCATAAACACACATTGATACGAACACATACATACGTGCATGCACACATCCAAACGCCACCAAAAACGTAATCTTCTGGCGAAGGTACGTGTAATAAAATATTTCTAAAGGGCTATATGCCTATTGTCCTCCCTGCCAATTTCAGGTCGTACATGAAATACATTGTATGACTATTGCCTTCTGATAAGTATCCTAGTATGACTTCGGCATTGTCCAGTGACATCTCATGATGCCACACTGACTTAATTTCATGGATGACATCCTCTGGATCTTCTTAACCCCAAAACTAATGCGAGAAGGCGAATAAAAAGATCCAGCCAAAAAATGCTGCTAAACCATAGGAGTATACTTAATAAACAAGAAAGCAGGTAATGCAAATTTGCGGTAGTCGGTAGTCCTTACCTTAGACCTTAGTTCCTCCTGTGCCAATGGCACATCGGGCAGCAAGCTTCCACTTCTTTTTGTCAGCGGCCACTGTCTCCGCCTCCTCCCAGGGGATGTTTGCCCTTCTTAGATCATCTTGGAAGGTCCTGCGCCAGGTGTGTTTCGGCCTTCCCCTCTTTCTTCTGCCGTTGTGGGGTACCCAAGTCATCGCTGTCTTAGAGTGCCTTCTGCTGGGCAGACGGAGGATATGTCCTGCCAGCTGCATCCTTTTCTCTGTTATGATGGTACTCAGAGGCTTGGACTTGGTCCTGTTCAGGATCTCATCGTTCGTTATGTGATCCTGCCACCTCACCTTCAGTATCCTCCTCAGGTTTCTCTGGTGGAAGGCGTCTAGCTTTCTGGATGCTTTAGCTGTACATTTCCAGGTTTCGCTAGCGTAGATTGCAGTGGGTAGGACAATACTGTTGTATAGTCGGAGTCGGTAGTACAACGCGACTTTTACGCTCAGCCGGTGTTCTGCTGGCCTTTTGCGCCATTTTGAGTCGGCACCGTGCTGAGTTCTGGAGTTCCGTGGAGCCTCTGTATCCTGGGCACTGTCGTTAACGCCGGACAGGCCTGTTCGGCTCCCTATTGTCGCTAGATACCATAGACTACAGAGGATGGCACCCTACAGTATCGGAGGAGGTAATTTTTTAGAGAGGGCGAAAATGAATGCGCGCGCAGATGTCATCCATAGAATTAAATCAATGGCCTTACAGATATCACTGAAGTGTCCCAAGGCGATCGCCCGAGTCCCGTCAAATGTGTAGGGGGAGATTTTTGGCAAAAAACACACTCGACTAGATTTTAGAATTTGGATGACCTTCTGGCGATCAACAAATACGGACTAAGAATTTTTGACACCGGCATTCAATAACCGTATTTCGTACTTTTAGAATTCAAGTTGGCGTTTGACATGTTTGACGCTGATGGAGGCGGTGACATCAGCACCAGGGAACTGGGGACCATCATGAGCCGGCTGGGTATGAACCCCTCCCGGGCAGAACTCAACGACATCGTTCACGAGGTAGACGCCGACGGTACGGTGAATATTCAACATGACTGTACCATGTTGTCTTGACGCAAACAAACAAACAAACAAACAGGCATGATATATATTGAGCTTGAAAGGCCGATATTTGCTTGCCAGCAAATACAGCATTTGTATTCCATTTCCACCCTATACAAAACAGACTAGTACAAACTTAAGATCTGATTATTTATCCCAATTATTTAGCACCGTAATGTATTTTAATGTAAAAAAAGGGGCTAAAAGTTTTTCTTGGGACAATTGTATTTTTATTAATTTGATTATTTTTTTGCTAGTATATGTTATGTTTTTGGATTATATACCTTTTAGTAAAAAAATGGGATGGCAGGGGTGTTATCCCATTTTTTCACTAAAAAGAGATTGTATAATATACCTTTTAGTAAAAAAATGGGATGGCAGGGGTGTTATCCCATTTTTTCACTAAAGGTTTTGGATTATATACCTTTTATTAAAAAAATGGGATGTCATGCTTTTTAACAAATATCCCATTTCAATGTGACTAGCACGTTTTTAGAATAAAAGAAAATATGGTGCTAAAAAATTGGGATAAATAACCACAGCTCAAACTTACCCCTGTGAAAATGCAAACATTCCAAAATAACCAGTGCAAAAACACCACCGCACAAAATAACTTTTTGTAACCACCCAGTCCACAATTGAATTAAAAAAACCTCCTCTTCAAGAATTGACTTTTCCAGCGACCCCCACGTAACGAAAATGGACTACCTCTGTCCAAAATTGAATTTGAAAAATTGACTATTCCATTGGTCTCCATGTAGAGCCAGTCTACCCCAAATATGGACTTTTCATAATTACGCCAATCCAAAGTTGAATGTTTTTACGTGCCGCCCCATTCACCAAAATTTAATTTACAAAGTTGTGTGGGAAACGGCCAAGTGTTTCTTTCGGGGCTATTGCATTAAGTTTTCAAGCCGGAAAAATAAGCAACATTTGTCTAAAGAAAAGAAATTAATCGATGAAATAAAAACTCTTCAAATCCAGCTTGACAACACACCTTCTCCCTCAGACTCAGTCCTTGATGATCTTGATCAAAAACAAAAAGAATTAGAATTATTATGGGTTCACCACACCACGAAGTGGTGTGGTGAAACCATATTGCTTTTTCTGATGTTTCTTCTCCTCCTCCTTCTTCTTCTCCTGCCATTTTTTAAATGGATTCAGCTTCTTCATTTTAGGGCCCAAGGTCCTGAAATTTGGTATGGAGGTACAGTGGGCAAATACCCCTAGGCGTTTTTTAAATTATTGTGATACAGGCTTTTAGAATGGTTTTATTTGAGTTTTTTGGCTGTGTTATAGCAAATGTATTACTGTGTTAGTTTGCCTTGTTTACCACGTTTGGGCATGAGTCATCACAATGGAATGCAGGGCATCAACCAATAGGCATGCAGCTTTCCTCTATACTTCTTGCTGATTGGCTGTTGGGATTTAACTTGATTAACACCTGCACAGAAGCATTTCCATACTGCCAGTATGTCTGTATTCAAGTGTTTTGGTAGGTATTTCAAGCTTTCCTGCTCCAGCATTGGAATGCCGGGCA
>NW_017803558.1:189948-228935 GCF_001625305.1 Branchiostoma belcheri | reverse complement strand
CTCCAGCATTGGAATGCGGGGCATGAACGTTTTTTTTTATATTGAAAATCAACAGTTTGCATTATGCAATTAAAAATCCTAACCAAGTTTGGGAAACGGCCAAGTGTTTCTTTCGGGGCCATTGCATTAAATTTTCAAGCTGGAAAAATAAGCAACATTTGTCTAAAGAAAAGAAATTAATCGATGAAATAAAAACTCTTCAAATCCAGCTTGACAACACACCTTCTCCCTCAGACTCAGTCCTTGATGATCTTGATCAAAAACAAAAAGAATTAGAATTATTATACCATTATCGTTTACGGGGACTCATAACAATATCAAGAGCAAAATGGATGGAGTTGGGGGATAAGTGTACGAAGTATTTTTTGAACTTAATACATAGAAATTTCACTCGAAAAAACATTCAAAAATTACGAATTTCCGAAAACGTTTTTACGTGTAATCCTACTGACATTCTAGAAAAACAAACTGACTTTTATTCCTCCTTATACTCTTTCAAAGACCCCCTAGCAAGACTTCTTTCCTGAAGATTATGATAAGAGACTATTAGAGCAGCAGATGCAGGCGTGTGAGGGCCTTATCACAGAAGATGAACTACTTAATGCTATCAACTCCTTCTCAAATGGAAAGTCACCTGGACTGGATGGCATTCCTGTAGAAGTGTACAAGCAGTTTTTCTCAGTCTTTAAAGCCCCTATGTTAGAGTGTTTTAATTATTCTTTGACTCAAGGTTTCCTCCCCAACACACAAAGGCATGGTATCATTTCTTTATTATTGAAACAGGGGGGTAATGGCCAAGATAAGGACCCAACAATATTAGATAATTGGAGACCGTTAACGTTATTATGTTGTGATGCCCGAATTCTTTCAAAATGTCTTGCCCTAAGGGTAAGATCCGTTATTTCAAAAATTATTGACAAAGATCAAACCGGTTTTATTCAGGGGAGATTTATTGGTGAAAATGTTAGGAGAATAGTAGATATGATTGAATATTACGAAAAAGAAAAGAAACCAGGACTTATTTTTATTGCTGATTATAAAAAGGCCTTTGATACCTTAAGATGGGATTTCATTTTCGAATCATTACGTTTTCTTTAATTTCGGACCCCAGTTTTTATCTTGGGTAAAAGTTTTATACAATAATATTACAAGTTCAGTTTTAAACAATGGATATATATCTGACCCATTCCAATTATATCGTGGAGTTAGACAAGGCTGTCCCCTTAGTCCCTACCTTTTTATCATTTCAGTAGAAATGGTACGTTGTAATAATGATTTGATTGGCCTCTCCGTTTTTGGAAGGTCAACCAAAATTTCACAATATGCTGATGACACGGATTTTCCCTTTGCCCCTACATTAGCGTCATTTTATGCCCTTCTAGATGATTTAGATAAATTTTCTTGTATTTCTGGTCTCTCCTTGAATTTCGAAAAGTGTAAAATTCTTAGAATTGGAACAGTGAAAAATACTAATTTTAGATTACCTACCCACTTCCCCCTTCAGTGGGTTGATGGTAATGTTGAAATCTTAGGTATTCATATCCCACAGGATTTAGGTACCATTGTTAAATTAAATTTTGAACCCCGATTAGCTAAATTAGATAGACTTCTATACCCTTGGAGAGTAAAGGGATTATCTTTATTTGGGAAAGTAACAATTATCAACTCATTGATTACCTCGCAATTTACATACCTCTTTCAGGTTCTCCAAAACCCAGACAAGTCATTTTTTCAACAATATGAGAGGAAAGTTTTTTTATTCATCTGGAATGGAGGACCTGAGAGAGTTAGTAGGAAAACATTATACAATTCCGTGGAAAATGGTGGTTTAAATCTCAAAAATTTGTATGCTTTTTCCTGTACTATTAAGGCCTCATGGATACCAAAACTTTATTTTAATGAAAATTGGTCAACTACTTGGCTAATTAGAATGCATCCTTTGTTGGGATCTAGGCTATTCCCCTTCTTTCAATTAAGTTCTATACACTATTTTAAACTAAGCCCCTTCTTATCAGATATATTAGATGCATGGTTTAAATATCAATATAAGGCCCCCACATGTGCTGCAGATGTTAAACAACAACTTTTATTCATGAACAACAATATTCTTATTGATGGAGCACCTGTCTCTATGAGCACATTCATAAATAGGAATATTGTTTTTGTAAATGATATATTAAATGAGTTAGGTACTTTAATGACATTTAAAGAATTTTCTATAAAATATGGCAATATTTGTGATTATTTTAGATATATGCAGCTGATTTCGGCCATTCCGCAAGAATGGAAATCTATCTTATGTGGTAATGCGCCAGATTTTGTCTGTAAACCAATGCAGCGAAACAGCTCTTGGTTAAAACAGGTTAAGATTAATAAGGATGTGTACAATTTTTTCTTGTTACATCATAATTTGATTGATATTTCATATAATGTACAACTAAAGTGGCTGTGCCTCTTTGACACCCCTATTCCCTGGAAACAGGTTTATATATCTATAATACATTGTACTATCGATTCTTCCACTAGGTTTTTCCAATATAAAATGTTACATAAATTTCTACCTACAAACAAACTACTATATATTTGGAAATGTATAGACACCCCTTTGTGCTCGTTCTGCCATGAAGAGGAAGAGACATACCTGCATGTCTTCTGGGAATGTCCAAACGTTATCTCTTTTTGGGACCAAATTAAAACTTGGTATCACCATAAAACAACTAAAGATTTAATCTTAAATGGATTCAATGTTATTTTTGGAGATTTACACTTTGGAACCCCCCCAATTGAAAATCTTATAACCCTACTTGCCAAAATTTATATATCTAGATGTAGAAAAACTAGTTCTTTAAACTTTGATTCTTTTCTTCGTTATATTAAATTCTTTCAAAATGTAGAATATTCCATAGCCTTAAAGAAAGGTAAACTGGAGAAGCACCGCGGGAAGTGGGGCTCTTTATGCAGCTGACGTTATATTTACTTGATACTTATTTGTCGTTTCAAAGATTATCTGAATTGCTGAGAAAGGAGTCCAGTGTAATAGAATTCAGTAAAAGTGAAGTGGAAAATATGTCCTTCTGACGACATTAATTTCCGTGTTTGGGAAACATTTGATGACTTCTTTAGTTAGCTCTAGATTTAACTGAATCTTAGTTGATATAGTGTTTAAGACTGCTTTACAGTTACAGTATTTATGTGCAATATCGAAATTCATGACATTTGATGAGTCTATGTGCATTTGTGAGAAAAAGATATGTGCATATTTTCTGTAGTTTCTAAATCAGCCTTGTTAGTGCTATACCATTCTGAAATATGCCAATGTATCACTAAAGGTAGAGAAACTATCCATGTACATGTACTTCTCGCATTGCAAATATTACTAAGTAACGACAAAATGTTTGTAATTCTATCCTATGTTTACGATGCCTTTCAAGTTGTATCTTTTGCCATTAATGTAAAGGTATCAGACAATTTGGCAGGATAATTAAGTGAAAGATTTGTTCAAACAGACAGAAATTGATGAATGTGATGTAACTGTTTATCATCTATGTACACATGTATTCGATACTCAATAAAGAACAGAGATGAAAAAAAAGTTGCCCCCAGTCAAAAATTTACTCTTCTAAGCAGTGATAATATAAAAAAAATCTTATTTCATTCCTGAGCAATAATAAACGGTCCATTTTAATGGGGAGCCGGATTTAGTCGGCACCGCGGCGTTCATAGAAGAAATATTGTACATGTACAGTTCAGACACTGGGTTTAACATAGAATACCTCAAATCAGCCATGGCATACAGAACAGTGTGAAGGAGAGTCTTACCCCGTCCCACCAGGTTGTTAGATGATGATAGTTTTGCATCCTTTCCAGAACTGTGGTACCACCTTGCTGTATCTTCTAGGAAAGTTGTTATAATGTAGTTGCTTTCGTCAGACAGAAGGATATGGAACCGGTAGATTTTGGCTGTGGCGTGTCCCCGTATTAGCGTCAACGTCATAACTCGATTATTTGTGGGCTGATTTTTTTTTGGCATGTCAGTGGTTGTTGTTAAATTGTAGGTCAAGTTGAAAAAGTCAAGTTGCATCTGGCTTTTTTAATCGTTTTTTTACCGGATTTTTTGTGCATTTGTCGATTGGAGGTATGGAGGATAACTTGTGAATGTATCCTCATGAAATTTGTAGTTGTGTATAGCGGTTATGAAAATAAAGTTCAAGGTTGAAAATGGTTTTTCTATCATGTTCCTACGTTACTGCAGAGAGTCGCGTATATTTTTGGGTTTTTACTTGTTTGCAACATAACTTGAGAAAACGTGGATGGTTGTTAATGACATTTAGTGGCTGTTTTGTGTATTGCAGCGGAGCTTCGAAGTTTGAGGGAAAATTTGTTAGTTGATGATTTTTAAGTAGTCGAAAGCAGTTGGGACTAGGAGTACATGGTGTAATTTTTGGCCTCCTTTTTTGCAGCATACGAAATTAGTTAAACATATTCTCTGATGGGGTTGACACTAAGATGTCCAAGAATCCGGGACACATCTGCCAAAGGAATGTACAAAATGTACAAAATGTACAATGTACCGGCAACATGGCAGTCAAGCTGGCGCCTTAAAAAAGGTGGTTCAATGAAATTCACCAAGAAGTCTATGAACTTCGATAGTGTGTTTGTTTCTTACCAAGGCCGACTTGGTGCAAAAGTTTGTAATCTACACTTGACGAAAGCAGGAACTCTAGTTGTCTTCGTCAGATAGACTATGGAATCATCCCGCCGTATTGTGGTTGACTGTGGGTTTAGCCGTTTAACTCTTGAAAGCATGATTCGACGTCCATGATTTTTGGCAGGCAGATTACCGTTGTTGAGGCCAAAGTCAAGTGCAAGTTTGGGCTTCGTGGGGGGGGGGGTGTCCGTGCGTCACGTTAGTGCACCTTTTGTGTTTGTGGCTTGTTTTAATAGCAGAATAACTTTTGTATATACAAATTGATGGTTTGATATTTCGGGGTGATATTTCTTTCAGTTCAGGTCATCCTCTCCAGGATATTTCTTTATTTATATGCAATACCAAATTATACATGGCAGTGACTTCCTAAAGAGTAGTAATGGTCAAATAATGTGTCCGTTCCAGGACGAGCTTCACCTTTCTGGTGGGACCACGCCGGTACTCGGCCGAGATACGCTGGGAGGGGGGCATCAGCAAGCAGGTCGTTGACCCCTGACATTAATAACACGCTACCTTGCGTGTTTTCATCCAACAACAATGAATGCAGTTTCGGAGAATCGTGATCGGGCACGATTTGAAAGGAATGTATGGCACGTGGACCAGATGTGAGGAATGTGAACCCTATTGAGGGGCTGTTTTAAAATACAATGGACAATGCAGTTTGGACATGCGTCAGGTCATTCCCTAAGGCCAAACCAAGTCATTTGTATGGATGACGTCCAGTGGAGACCTTTTAAGGTCTCCACTGGACGTCATTGAATTTAAAAATTCAATGTGAAAGCGCAATAAAATACATGAAGGGCCGAAAAACAAGAATATACTAACTGTAGAATGTGGTAGGACACAAATTGAATAATATAACATAGTAATAACAAACAAGTCTTGTATTCGTCATAAAAGCAGCAATAAATCTCCGCTAAACAGTAGTAGTCACCCTGTTCTGAATCTTTCCTGTCGTAACACTTTGATCATAATACAGTAAGCAGAATTTCAGTTCTTTTTCCAGTAACAGTCAAAAATCAAATAACGTAGGGGGCCTAACACGGGTGACGGCGCGTCTGTAAATCTGTGGCGAACCCTTTCAGGGTGCTCCGTAGAAAAAAAGAGTACAGCGATGCTTTTGTTCTCTAGACCAAATTCATTATTTTAAAAAGTAAAGAATACACCTGTTCATTTATCTAGAACAATGTCCCTCTGACGAAGGCATGAGATCTCCGACCTCTAGTCCTTCATGTAATGACGGCGCTGTGTGTGTTCTCTCCAGGCAGCGGCACTATTGACTTTGAGGAGTTCTTGGAGATGATGGTTCTGTACATGGCGGTAGAGAAAAAAGAACTGAACGAAGAGGAGGTCCGAGCAGCTTTCCGCATTATTGACAACAACAACGACGGTTTCATCAGTATGGTAGAATGGAAGGTGATCAGGGACGCACAAAAAAGGGCGGGAATAGCGCTAACGTTGGCCTTCTGGTATTTAGGATGTGTCCTCTATGCGTCTCTTTTTGTTGTTCTGTTGTTTATTCAACTTTAATGTCAGAGTTTGGCACTAATCAACAGAAAGTTGTTTCCATACATAAAGCTACAAAATGCGTTATTATACTACCTACATGAAAACTGTTTTAGTTTGTCTGTGTTTGTGTGTGTGTGTTGTGTGTGTGTGTGTGGTGCGTGTATGTGTTTCCGCATACTTGGGGTCAGCATAACTTAAGAAGGCCTTTGTGGATTTTGATGATATTTGGTATGTTGGTAGCTCTTAGGAAGATAAAGAGTTTCCGACCAAATCGTATAAATCAATATAGGAACAACATTTTTTCATGTTTTGTGGCCTGTAGGTAGCTTAGACAGAGATGTACACAATCAGATGTGACTTACTTAACTTATCCATGGCCTCGAGTCAAAATGGCAGCCCAACAGTAAACGAGGACTTAATTTGCATGATTAATTAGGAAATTAAAAGAATCCATTGTTGTACATTTTAGAACTTTGATACATGTAATCTATGTTAGATGGAACATAAACATAAATACCTAATTTCGATGATTAATGCAAAAATGCTATGATTCCTTATTGGTAAATGATGGGCATTTCATAATTGTGACATGTAAGTTAGTTAAAGGTTAACATTTCTATGCATATATTGTGTTAATGTAGAGGTAGTTTCCATACTTAATAATTAAATGTTGCAACCAAACCTTGCCAAAGGACAGGAATTTCACGTAAGAAAAATATGTAATTTAAATCGAGAAAACCATATATAGAATATAGTGTGCTACATGTGATCATCACATGTCCATGATCAATGAGAAAAACCCATAAACAAAAAAATTACAATGGCTCTAAATATTTTCATGAAGGTCATCATCATCGGTCGGCTGCAACGCAGCAGGTCATACCTCATCATGTAGGTATGAAGTATCTGAATTCTTGGTTAGAGTTGTTTGCTACTGCAACCACTAAGTATTCACTCATGGCATAAAGTGCAGAGTCCAAAGTGGACCTTGAAAATCTCGGTGATGTTTGTGCACTCAGGAGTATCTGCTGTCCTGTGATGAGCCCCTGACTGAACAGGAGATGCAGGAGCTCATGGACGATGGTGATGTCAACAGAGATGGCAGGCTGGACTTTGATGGTGGGGAAGTATTTTTCTTCAATTTTTTTGTGTGCAAGCATCTACATGACTACCAATTTCCGGCCCATTTTTGCTGATTAACACTTTTGTTTTCCAGAATTCAAGGACATTCTGATGGCTTTCAACATCTCATGGTGACCCAAGAGAAGCAGACACTTGTTTATGAACATCTGACGGTTATTACCAAGCTAATCACGGATTTTTTGTACTGCTTTTGTAGGTTATTAGAGTTTGTAGACTACTGGGTTGTTGTTGAGGTAGTAATATAAAGCTCATAATGTATTAAAGCATATAAAACATACCACCGGTACATACTACCTTTCTGGAACTTACTGGCCCTGAAATATTCCGTGAATTGCAGCGATGCAATTGCTGAGAGATGGCTCCAGAATAAAAGATATTAGTATAATTATACTACTTCCAAGTGGTTCAAAAATTCTGAACAATATTAATAGTTGGGCCTTTGCTTTTGTACATGTGCATATTAAAGGTTGTGGCACATTACTTTCGATTTTGAATAGATTAACAACTTATATCAAATCATTGGGAATGTCGGCCTTTTCATCTTCTACAGTTGAATATCGTTGCCAACATCTGGCTAAAATCTGCTGATTCTCAAACTAAAGCTGTCTGTACAATTTGATGCTGACCATGACGTAAGGATGTAAGGAGACTGGCTGCTGGAACGCTCCGACTGCCTCGTGTGTCGGAATACACAGGGACCCTGTCTACATGTACGTCATAACGCAAGGCAGCATTTCACTGGGATTGCATCTGGGTACTCAGTAAGGCATAGACAGGACGATCAATAGAGGTTCAGTGTAACTGCAACTAATCATACTGCATACAATGTGTATAGATGTTCACCATCTATATCGAATATTATACAAATGTCCGAATGATTAGTTGTCAAACTGGGCAGTATCACCCAGACAGTAATGTATGATCTGTACGTGTGCCCTGAACCACATTTACGCAGGTGGTGTTGCTTGGTATTTGGGGCACCAATTAACTGTTTTCAAAGTTCTGATGAATGTTAATACCAGTGCAGGCCCGGACTTTCAAGTCTGCCATGTTGTAAACTGGCCGCTATAGATTTCTAGGTGTAAACGTTTACGCGAAGAAGTTATTTTTAATTCACCGCTTCTGCTTGATAAGAGCTTAATGGGCATTTGTATCCTTATCAGCATGTTGCAAACAATAAAGAATTTACGTGGACTAGTTGTCAACTTATATTTGTTTTATCAGCTCTATGGCAGAGATTAGAGCACTGTTCTATAAATAAATGTGCAGCGGCCCGCCTTGCATTTGGTAAGGCAAAGACTAAATATAAACAAGAGTTCTGAGATCTCATACCTCCATGAAATATGGGCTTGCATTGTCATAGTTCATTTCAACATGTCCTCATTAATTATGCAAATAACCTCAACATTAACATAATATATGCATAGTGGTGCTAACCTTTAAGTAACTTATACATGTCACCAGGTATAAAATTCCCAGCATTCACCAATAAGGAGTCACAAAATGTTCACATCAATTATGCAAATTAGGTCACCGTTTGCATAATTGGTATCTGTTGATGTGACGCCTGCCACAGATTAAATAGATTACATGTATAGCAATACCATTATATGAAACACTGTAATTATAGAATTTCCTCATTAATTATGCAAATTAAGTCCTCATTTGCATAATTTGCATTTAATCATGTACAACTGTCTCTCGGGTACCTACACACCAAAAATGATGAAAATACGTTGTTCCAATCTGGACTTATTGGCTTTGAAAGTTTTTACTAGAAACTAACCTGCAGTTCCAGAACAAGCTGCTAGGGGGACCAAACTTACGCCACTTATTCCTGACAGGATAAGCTATCTGTCACCAAAAAGTCAAGACCATAGCTTGTTCAGGACAAAAGATACAAAAAAGTTTTGCTGCAGTACCAAGGTCATGCACCAGGAGGCCCATACTTGACCTTTGTCTTTCCAAGACTTACCATCATACCAAATATCATCACAATCCATAAAGGCGTTCTGAAGTTATGCTGACTACAAAGTTGCGGAAACACAAACACACAGACACACACACACACATACAGACAGACACCCCAAAAACAATACCTCCATTTTTCATGGAGGTAATGACACATTCACATGTAGCTGCTTTCTCTGCTCAGTACTCAGCATTGGGGTATAACAGTAGACCCCCTGCAGTAGTAATGACAGAACGTTATATGACTCAGGGATAAAGAAACGGAGATGCATGTACATTAGGAGCCAGGTGGGGTCGTGTGGCGTAACAGCAGAGTGGTTGACTCGGAGCCAAGAGTTCCCAGGTTCGATGCCCGACATGCCACTGATCTTGTGCCCTTGGGAAAGGCACTTTACACAATTTTCTTAATTTAACTCATAGAAATGATTAGATTTTGGCCCCCTGCCGGCTTTTGTTGGTACTGCAGCAGAACTTCCAGTTTTGATACCTCATTATCTGGACATGCTAGAGTCATAGATTTTAGATGGTAGATAGCTCTCGGACTGAGGAAGAAGTGACATGAGTTTGGGCCCCCTAGCGGCTTGTTCTGAACCTGCAGGAGCGTTTCTTGAAAAATCTCCGAAGGTGGATAACTCAAGAACCGGTTGACGGATTGTCATGATTTTTGGTATGTAGGTAACTAAAGTGATGCTTGACATAATCAGATCACAATTATGCAAATCGGGAGCTAATTTCCATCATTAATGAGGAAATTCTATAAACCTGCTTCGTTCGATAATAGGACTATGAAACACTTGTAATTGAGAACAAGAAAATTATCTGAGGATGATCATTTCCATTCAGATTATATAAATGAATACATAATTTGCATAATTGATGGAAAATTGCTATACTTTCATAGAAGTAACTGCTGGGAATTCTATACTTGCCATATTTGGAAGTTCATCAATAAACATAAATTATTCAAATCATGACCTCATTTGCATAATGTATGAGGATGTGCTAGAATAGTCTTTTTGTTAAGATAAGGCTGTTGTTAGGTGGAGAATATGATCAACTGATATAATCCATGCAAATGAGGCTCTTATTTGCAAAATCAATGAGTAAGAATGCATAATTCGGCAACCGGAAGGGTTAACATCATTTGGCGAAGGTATGAGATCTTGGAACTCTTGTTATGTTTATGTTTTAATCACAACTTTCTTTCTCTCTTTCTCTCTCATTCTCTCTTGGTGTCTGAACATCACAACCTTTTTTTAGTACACACTGATTCTATATACATATGTTGAGTTTAAAAAACGTCCAATGTGCACATGCTGACGACACATTCATTTTGGTGTCAGGAATTTTGCTAGCAGTAGGGCGAGACTACAATTTTAGACACTGTCCACATTCTGTACCCACTAGTCACATATAACAAAAGAATCTGATACTCAGGAAAACCCTTTCTGGATAAAATGTGCCAGACATTGTAGCTTTCATGTTTGATTCATCATTCATCATCATCATTCCATGGTACATGTATTTTGGTCTGGCTTATACATGTACAATCCTTTACAGAGTGACATACTGGGCATTAAACGAAAGACATGTACATGTGCAAGTAACCTGTCTCCAGATCTCTTCAATCAAAATGTGCATTATTGATGTACTCTTATACCCTATAGTAATCTCCAGTTTAAACCTGATTCATTGGGTTCCTTAATCAAAGAGTCTACATGTGTCTTCACACAGATTTGTACATGTACGTTAGGTTTCAGATTAGAAATGCCAGAATTACATGTCTTGCTCCTTGTGAAATGCCTACATGTAGTCCTTGAAGGCATTTCACAAGGAGCAAGACGTCTAGCTTGCTCTTTCAAGCTCTTAATATAAAACTAGATTTTTTTTCAAACCACTTAGAACTCAATACATTTTTGTACATATTTTGCAGTCTTGTCTTTTCAAATTCTGACTTAATGTTACATATTTCACAAATCCCTCATAGAAGGATTGCTAGATTGAGCCTGAAATCAAGGCAGAGGCGAGCTACTCATATTATTATAATTAGTCTGATTGGTTGCTCTTCATTGCTATGTATGGGAAACTACAAATGTAAGTAACATGGCATGTGTTTGGTAATGTCTGTGCAGTTGACAATTGATCAATGTGCAGTACATAATACATGATTGTATCATTAACATTAGGCATTGATACATTTCTAAATGCATGGCAAAAGAGTATATGACTGTCAAGATGGTGATGAGTCCTGGCATTTCTCTCCCCCGGCATAGGTTGTTTCACCAACAGGAGGCCAGTCAGGGTTTTCTGCTATTTCCTTTTCTATCAGTTTGTACTTGTTCTTGGGCAAATTCTTCCTCAGTCGGAATAACTTCCTCAGTACATGGCTACCTACAACAAAGTCCTGAAACAAGGACACACTCAAGGTCATCCCACATTTACACAGTGTAGACAATGTCATTGTATTGTTGCATTTCCAATAAAGAAAGAAATAAACAGTTACATGTATATACAGTGTCACACAGATTTGTATACTGTATGTCTGAAATGCTGCTTTCAGTCCCTACTCCCCATTATGTGATAATGTGCTCATTGACTGGATATTTAACAAAGAGGCAGGGGAAGCCTGGTAGCTCTAGCTGTAAGTGAATGAAAATCATAAATTCGAATTTAGGCCGGACGGAACGCCCGAATATGATTTAGTTAAGCCCGGACAGGGACACAGTATCCGCGCGTCTTCCGACCGAAGTGACCAATCAGCGCCAGAAAAAAACCACGCGGTCGAGGATTGAGTTTATCCCAGAAGTTTGTGGCACAAGTAATCGTTAGCTGGAATCATACGCGGGCGCCGATTGTCGGCTCGTACCGAGTTTTTCAGCGGTTTTTCAGCTTGTACAGAGTTTCCTGTGCTTCCCTGGTGCTTCCCTGTCTACAGGATTCATTGTGGCTCGTGCGTGCGGTGAGTCGGTACTTTGCTGGGATTTCTGTCATAACATTATTAGCGTTATCATGGCGGAGGCTGGCCCTGAGACTTTGACTTCTAAGATAGTCCTTATAGTGGGCCATTCCTTTATCAGCCGACTTCGGTCTTTTATATCTGACAGACGTTATACAGCATCAGGTCGGGCCTTCAGCCCAGACTTGTGGCTGAGGGGTGGCGCTACGGTAAACTGGAAGGGTATTCCGGGCGCCAACGTTGCCAGAGTCGGTCATCTTGCCCAGCATGGCCACTTACCGCCGTCTGACCTTGTTTATTTAGAACTGGGTTGCAATGATTTATGTCTCATGCCTTGGGCACCTCTGGACATGGCCCTTAGGGTTATTAACTTAGCTTTGCTAGTGAAACGATGTACCGGGGCACGCATGATCAATCTCGGCGAACCCTTGGAAAGAGTGTATGACCCCCCTAACGTGCCATACAACGCCAGGTTAGCTGAATTTTTACCCCACCTAAGAGCCGAGTCCGCCGGGCAGACAGGCCTGTGTCTTTGGGAACACAGGCGTCTTGTTGAGAGACATTGCCCTGACTATTTTTTGTATGACGGTTTACATGTACATCTTTCGGATCACGCGAACTGCATTTACTACAGAAGTATCCGGGGCGCCATCACAAAACATATCCACACCGTGTAGTTCACGAGTCATGTAAGGTTAATTCATCACAAAATTTACTCAAATTTGTCCTTTTTGGGGGGATTGGCGTTATTTTTCACACAAACGTTGTTTTTCCTCGTTACCAAAGTTATACAAGAAGGCAGTCTACTTCTTGATTAGTTCGTGCACATTTATCCTCCCGGCCGTTGTCGCCTATCGGCTCGCTTGGTGGGAATCGTTTAGTTCGTTCGGTCGCGAATTGCTCCTTTGGCGGGTGGAATACATCCTCAATCAATTTTTGGCTAGATATGTTACAATGTTTAAACTTTCTCTGAGACAGGATATGTCTACTTATTCTAACCGTTGAGTTATAATGTTTAAACTTCTCTGAGACAAGATTTGTCTACTTATTCTACTGTTGACTAATGTCGACGCTGACTGTTACTTTTATCATGCTCGTTTGATTGTTTGTGCCAGTTAATAAAGGTTACTGGTATTCCCACCAAGATTAGAGTCGTTGTCAGTGATGGATCAGTTTATTTATAATATAACGGCCGGGAAGGGAGGCATAAATTCATTTTCGTGAAAAAAGGAAAATTCGAATTTAGGCCGGACGGAACGCCCGAATATGATTTAGTTAAGCCCGGACAGGGATACAGTATCCGCGCGTCTTCCGACCGAAGTGACCAATCAGCGCCAGAAAAAAACCACGCGGTCGAGGATTGAGTTTATCCCAGAAGTTTGTGGCACAAGTAATCGTTAGCTGGAATCATACGCGGGTGCCGATTGGCTCGTACCAAGTTTTTCAGCGGTTTTTCAGCTTGTACAGAGTTTCCTTCCTCCCCGCCCACTACAAATTCTGAACTTGCAGGCCTCGAGAGTAATATCTTACTAGCATTTATATTTGTCCATTTCAAAATATGAACCTATATATGTCTTCACATATAATATGTAGTATGACATATACAATCAGTCCATATTATTATTGTCCATTGGCACCATTCGGTTGTCTGTCTGTATTATTATTTGTTGGCCAGCACATTTCGTGCCTGTCCGTATTATTTCTCGGGTGGCACACTTAGTTGCCTGTCCGTTTATATTGGCCGTTTTTACTTCTCGGGTGGCACACTTAATTGCCTGTCCGTTTATTTCGAAACCTTAATGTGGCCATTGCAAATTACCAAATATTCTCCTTTATTTATTTGCTGGAAGGGGCATTCATCTGATCCAAATAAACCTACTAATTTATTTCAGATCTGGTAAGGTGCACTCTTGGACTGCAATATGACTGACTTCCCATGACTCTGCCCAACCACACTTTCTGTATTTCTGAGCTCAGGTACATTGTTTTATTGTGCATGTAGTTGGGTAAGAAGTTCCAAGTACTAAGACCAAACTACTGTGCCAATTTCACATTCACAATGACTTAATATATTTGTCTGACTCTTAAAAAACTTGTTTGAATCTTCCCAGGCTTACCCATCAGAAACAAGGAATTTTTTTCTATAATTTGATGTTCATTTGGAAGTTTTAAACCTATTTTGTGCTTTTGTAGACACTCAGATACATAAACAAATGCTGAAAGGACTCACCTCTACTACAAACACAATGATGCAGTACGCACTGATGATGCCCAACAGGATAAGTCGGAAATGGAATGGCATATCCACCTTAAGCTGTGAAGAATGGAAATGGCCTCATTAGCATTCATGGCCACATAACATTGTACAGTAATGTGAAGCCAAAAGAGGAAAGAATCACACTACACACGTACATATGCCAACATTCATTTCATTAAATGTGTTTTTTGGATAATTAAGTACATGTAAGTAAGTTTTTGTAAGTTTTTTAAGTATATGTTGGTTTATTTTACATGTAGAAAAAAATATGAAGTGACAGGGTAAAACATCATCCCTCCATGAAATAATTTATGGTTTTGTTATCTTTTTGTATTTTTTTGTCACTTATGTTTATAGGGATATTTTGAGTTTTTATTAGCCCACACCGTCTTAATTTTATGGATGACATCTGCATGCACATAGCTTTTAGCCTGTTCTGAAAAAAAACCAAGAATTCGGAGATCTCATACCTCCATGAAATATATGAGTTTTTGTAAATGCTTTTTTATTTGTTTCATTGACTATAGAAATACATGTAAGGTCGTAATTAGCACAATTAGCACATCCTACAGGACTGCGAATTTGGACCATCTGTCACCAAACGAGACCTGTACGATGCAAACCAGGAAGCCCTGGACTGTCTGGAACAGTGGGCCGACAAGATATGATGATGATTAGCACAATCTACATGTAGTTTAATTTATGGTTTTCTAAATTCAAATGACAATATTTTTCATGTAAAATTTCTCTTATTTGCCATACTTCATTTCAACATGTCCTCATTGATTATGCAAAAGACCTTCACATTAACATAATATATGCATAGTGTTGTTAACCTTTAAGTAACTTACACTTGTCACAAGGTAAAAAGGAGTCACCAACAAGGAGTCACAGAATTTTCACATTAATTATGCAAATTAGGTCATCATTTGCATGATTGTAGCTCTTAATTTGCACAATAATACACAATTCTGACAGCCATCAAATTTACTTTTATCCCAAGCCTGCAGTCTGTTAGCATTCCTTCAAACATTGCAGCGCAAACACATTGTAATATTGACCTTCATCATGATGTACAAGCAAAACATACCTCAATAAACTTGGCCAGAGGTGTGAATGGGTACAGTAAGAGAAGTGTGCTGAATCCCAGCAGCATCACAAGGGACATCATGAACACATCTGCAGGTCCATGTACAGATACTACATGTTAGTTAGAGTACCAGGATAAACAACATCACAAGGGACATCATGAACACATCTACAGGTCCATGTACAGATACTACATGTTAGTTAGAGTACCAGGATAAACAACATCACAAGGGACATCACGAACACATCTATAGAACATATGAACAGGTACTACATTGAAAGTTAGAGGAAACAATCATCATCGTGTATATAGGATCTAACAATAAAATTAGCATGCAAGTATATAGGAAATACCTCTGCCATGCAAAAGTAAGTTATTGTTGTAGTCATGAAAATAACAAATTAATTAATTATCATACACTAAAAAACAATATTTACAAAAGCATAATCTCCAATGATATTGTGCATAATTGATGGGCATGACAAAAAAATTCAAAATCAGACGCCTGGCAAAATTACATTCAGAAGAAAATACTCCTTCATTGATATTATAATAGCAGATAATGATAGAACTTTTTTCTTGTCTTAACTGTGTTGGTACATGTAGAAGGCAGTATGAAGAAAGTAATTTAATGACTCAGTGAGCAGTGGATCATAAGGTTTCAGGCTATATACAATGTATAATATACTAAGTATACAGTCATGTAAATAAAGCTATTTCAACACAAGGTCATACATGTACTTGAGCTGAAGGGCTAGCAATCTCATCCATTTAATCGCTCCCACCCATTCAAGGCCTTTAGTGAGGTCAGCAGATCTAGAGATCTGTATCCATTTGCACAAGTGTTAGCCACCCCCATCACAATGACATTGTCAATATCTGTAACATACTTATATAAGGACATTTATAATAATGCTGTAATGTTACAGTAATAACTTACAGTTTGTGTACAAGGGCCTGCGGTAGGGTCTGCCCTTTGAGAAAGCTGCAGCCAGTATTATGTACAGATAGCTGGACACACTGAACACCACTGTAGTCTCATAGCACAGGATGTTGTCTGATTTGGGGTCTGGCTTCAAGGGAACAAACCTGGGTCAACAGAGTTCACATAACTTAGGAAGTTATGTGGAAACATATTGTTATATCATAGTACATACATGTAATGGGAGGGCCCAGACTTGGAATGCTTTTTTTTCACACACTGGAACTAAATGACACTTTGCTACAAGTTACAAGGAAATTGGTCAGGTTTTGATAAATGAAATTTGAACACATCTATCTTCATGATAAGACAATACTTGAGTTAGAAATACTTTTGTATTGTGCATGAACCTTTTACACTCTGTATTACAATTGGTAAATGTTGCAAAATCATTTTGTGAAAATACCATTAGATTTTGTGCTCAGCTAGACAAGGTGCTCTAACTTGGAACATTTTTGCTCTCTTTATAACTTTGCGTAATTGTAGCATATTCTAGCTTAAGGGAGGGCTGTATCTTGAGTAACTAAGCTTGTGCTGCCCTAAAAAAACAGGTGTATGCATTGGACTGTGCCCTACATTTTGTACCTCGAATAGAAAGAAAGTCATTACAATCTAATAATGCTGCCTTAGCATCAACAAATTTTCACATAATAATTAGAAAATATGTTAGATATCTTGCTACCAAATTCATTTTTGAGACATGAGACAGTACCAGTCACATGTTAGAGGGTGATAAATACTTGGACACAGCAGTGCAAGTGTCCTCCTGCCACCATGCACTCTCACTGGCATTTTGGCAGGGAATTGATGCAGACAACAAAAGCGTTGATGTTGTTCTTCTCAGGTTGGTTTGCTACAAACTCTGGAAGGCCCAAATTTTGAGAGTTTAAAACTGAATTTGTAAAGCTTTATTTCTTATGTGTACATGTATACAATGTCATGTACTTATGGCAGTGGCAGGTCTTCAGGCATGAGGCACCCACCATACACGAGTCAGGGGTATCAGCATGAATGTTCATCTGAGTTGGTAAATTACATTGCAAATTACACGTGATTTTCCCACGTGTGACGTCAGCAAAGGGTCAAAGTTTGTCTGAAGTCGATACTTATATTGGGGAAACGGAACGCTCACTAAAAACCAGAACATAGACGACCCAGTTCTGTAGCATCTAATTGTCACATAATTATGTCAAGCGTCACTTAAGCTACCTACATACCAAAAATCACGACGATCCGTCCACCGGTTCTTGAGTTATCCTCTTTTGAATGTTTTCAGACAGATAGCCCTGCAGTTCCTGAGCAAGCCGCTAGGGGGCCAAAACTCACGTCACTTCTTCCCCAGCACAAGAGCTACCTACCATTCAAGTTTCGTCACCCCAGCATGTCTAGATCATGAGATATCAAATCTGGAAGTTCAGCTGCAGTACCATAACAAGCCGCCAGGGGGCTAATCATTTCGAGCTCTTATCAAGACCTACCCACCTACCAAATATCAAGATAATCCATCTAAGCCTTCTCGAGTTATGCTGTTGACAGACACACAGACAGACAGACACACGGCCAGGAAAACATAACCTTCGTCAATTCTTGGCGAAGGTAATAATGCATATTATTATGTGAAAAATCTGTTCCATGGACACATTCCAAGTTAGGAGTGTGTTATGCATTACATGTATTGAATATGCTTGCCAATGGATTATATTGCAAATTGACATAAAAATTCCCATCAAAGCGAGTCCAAATATTTGGATTTATTTGTCTATCTATATAGATGTATGGGCTTATTAATCATGTATATGATAAATTTCTTTGCCATCTACATTCTACATGTATGTCCATGCTGCAGAAAAGAGTACATGATGTTGCCATGTATACAGTGCTAAGGTATGGTTTCCAAATGCATACACGTACAAATATCTAAAATGTACATACTGAATATGATATTGCAATAATTATAAGGCAGTCATTCATACACATTGGAGCATGTTTTAAAAAGTCCGCATTTCTATTTATCTTTGACATGAACACTTCCCACATCTCCAGTGGGAAGGACTGCCTCACCAGGACTCACCAAGGTTGTTGTTTGAGGTACAGGAAGGTCCCGACTTGTACAGCTATCATGAGGACCACATGACTCAGAACTGAGAACAGGTTGACTGGTGCCATCAGACTTCCCAAAGGCCTCTGCGGAACCAACTTAGGGTACGCCTCTTGCCAGCCCACTGGGGAAATACACTTCATCAATGAAACATGTCTGTCCAGTATTGACAATGCTTCTATAACCAGCTTCTTCTTTCTCAGAAAATTTAACTTAAAAGCATCCAATGCAATTTCAGGGCAGCAAAACTGGAAATACTCTGAATAAGGCAATCTACATGATATTAACACATACTGTCCCACATTTATATTTAGCACAATTGAATCAGTATTTCATTAAGGCATTTAAAACATGCCCCAAGATTTATGATTACTTTATTTTTTTGGGTTGTACCCTTAAAATCAACCCAGGTACTTAAAGTAACTGTTTTTCGTCAGAATTTGGGCATTTTTGCTCCACGAATGTCGATATACATTGGGATAGTGTTGTTTCAACTTAGATAAGTGTAGAATATTGACTTTGAAAAATCTGGTTACCAAGCCCTAAAAACTGCACTGGATGCCTTTTTGAGGAAATTCTTCATTTTTTAATGCATTGATTGTGATGGACATGCTATGATCTGGATGTTTGGAGTTCAAGCAGATATCTTTCACGCAGGATTAAGTGGTATAGGCCTGGCATAGCAGTCAATTTTACAACTACAGCAGCATTACTGAAATCTTGAGGCATTGTGTTACAGATTTTTTTTAAAGGCAAACATCACTATGCATAGATTGTGTAATATTCCCACTTACGTCACAATGGACTGACATCTCGCGAGACTCTTGTTGAGCGAGATGTCAGGCCATGTGACCAACCCCTCATACTTCATCAGTTTTGTGAAGCCAGCCCCAGCGAAGGTAGCGTGTAGTTTAGCTCCGGTCGATCCGGCCATTTTTCTGTGATTCCGGCGGTGGCAGCATTATTCTGTAGAATTCCCGCATTGGTTACCCGGTTTAGAAGGTACTGTTGTGGTAATGTCTCGAGGAAACAGGTTTGTTGGGTAGTATTTCGGAGCGCAGGCTAGATAAAGATTTGTCGACGTGGCAGCGCACGTGCATGCCTCGGCAGATAAGTACGTGTGCTATCCCTCTTCCTCTGGGTAACGTGTTTTTCTATTTCACAGTTGCAGACTCCCGGAGGAACACTGTGGCGACCCCGAACGCGAGTACAACACAGACCACGAGTGGAAACCAGCCCGCGAACGCAAGCCTGCCAGCGGCCGGGTACAGCCCGGTCAACGAGAGGGATTTCCCGCCTCGGGCGGAGCGTCTTGCCGCCCCGGGCGGAACGGGAGTGTGACCCGGCGGTAGCGCTGTTGCATCCCCTGCCACCGGACAGAGCGAGCAGGCATCCCGAAGATACTGACAGTTCTCTCGGGATCCAGTTCCGTGGTGTCGGCACTGGCCATCCCGCAGGGAGTCCCGGCACGGAACGCAGAGACGCTGTGGGTAGGAGTTTTGCCTCCGTCATTTTATGACCTTATGTTTGCGTGTGCCCGCCCAGGAATCACGTGTGTGTACCCCGGGGCGTTTCACACTTCTTTACAGTCTCGTATTTTTCCCCTTTTCGTTTGTTTTAAGCGTTGATGGCTCATTTCCTCGGAGGGAAAAGTTTGTGGAATTTTGGTCAATTTTTCCGTTTGGCCCTGCGTTTGCTAGATTGTCGGATAATCAACGGATGGGCCTACTTCGGGGAAAGACTGTGGGACAATTTTTTCTAAGTTTCCTTTTGGTGTTGGCGGAGCTTCTCTGAGATTGTTGGACAGTCTCGAAGCGAGAAACTGTAGGACAGTTTCATGTATCAGAGGTGGTAGGGACTGTCGGACAGTCTCAGAATTTGGGGCGTAAAACTGTTGGACAGTTTTATGGCATATTGCTTCTCCTGGTTTAGAGGTTGTTGGACAATCTCGAAGCGAGAAACTGTAGGACAGTTTCGTGTATCAGAAGTGATAGAGACTGTCGGACAGTCTCAGAATTTGGTGCGTAAAACTGTTAGACGGTTTTATGGCATATCGTTTTGCCGGTGCATAGAGGTTGTTGGACAATCTCGAAGCGAGAAACTGAAGGTCAGTGTCAGGTATCAGTAGTGGTAGAGGCTGTCGGACAGTCTCAAAGTTTATTGCGTAAAACTGTTGGACAGTTTTATGGCTTATCGCGTTCCCGGGGGATAGAGGTTGTTGGACAATCTCGAGTTAGATGGGAACTGAATAGTTTCGCTCTCCCTCTCCGTGGAGGTTTCCGACAACCTCAAGGGGGGTTGGAGATGGAGGGCAGATTTCGGTAGTCTTTGGTCACTTGCCAACTACCGACAGCAGGAGGAGAGGCAGTAGAGCAGTTTTCGGTCGTCTTTCCTAGCGACAATCGACAGCTGGAGGAGAGACGGTAAGACAGCTTTCGGTCATCTTTCATAGCGACAACCGACAGTAGAGGGGGCAATAGGACAGTTTTCGGTCGTCTTCCATAAAGGCTATCAATAGCAGAAGGGGAGACGGTGGGACAGTTTTCGGTCGTCTTCCTTTAGCCATTGACCTTTTGGTTTGGCCTTGCAATGGGCCATTTTTCTTTGTTTTGTACGTCGTATGGAGATGCGTACATGTATCGTAAACGCATAGGAAGGCGCTTTGAGTAGTACAATTTTTCGGTTGTATGTATTTGAGATAGCTACCCAGTTTTGGCATTTTATGGCTGGCTAAGCCTTAACTCGTGGACCGTGCGTGCTTTCCCCAGGGTTTGCCGCCACCATATAGCTTCGGCTGGTGGCCCGGGAAGCGAGCGAGGGCCCCTCCAGACCTAAATTTACTTAAGGTAGCCGACATATATTTGAGTAAACGGAAGGGTTACCGTTTTAGATTAGAGAAACCGAAGGAGATGTACCCGTACCCGAGAGTTTGGGGTACACTTGAGGATGAGATAAGATTGAAGTGCTTTAGAAACAGGTGTGTATCCAGTATCACGTATACCGTCATCATCCCAGTTTGGAAAGCAGGCGCAAGTAGCCCTTAATCCACTGAGGCTCTGGGAAGAGAGGGTGTCGGCTATCCAGTGGGTAAATGGGTCTGGAACGGGCCCCGCTCCTTTACGGACCACGGCCAGTAGTACAAGAACTGCTGGCAAGCTTGTTGCGAGCGAGGGCTCAGTGACTACAGTTCAGGGACTCAGTAATTGTGCCCCAGGCGGGCAAGTTCCACAGACATTAAATCGAGATTGAATAAAAGGAAAAGACTACCCTCTCATGGTGTGTATTCGTGTCTTGGCCTACTGAGTGTCTTTGCCTTACGTGACACTTAGAGTAAGGAATGGGAGAGGAGAGGGTAAGGAATGGGAAGGATAAGGATTGGGGGATAATGAGGAAGAGGTTTGAGAGTGAGCCTATGACAGGGGTTAAGGCACCTGATCACTGTAGCGTAGCCGAGGTCTTTTCCACCCAATCCTTAATCGATCACCTTGGCGAGAGTGGAAATATATAATTATTCCCACTTACGTCACAATGGACTGACATCTCGCGAGACTCTTGTTGAGCGAGATGTCAGGCCATGTGACCAACCCCTCATACTTCATCAGTTTTGTGAAGCGGGACGACAGAGAGAAGGTAGCGGGGTTAGCGTACAACCCGTCTCGTGAGTAGCCTGGTAACTGGAGCGACGTGAACTCGGCGCGGCGAGTACCGGGCGTCAGGGTAGATGATGTAGACACACTGATGGTTTACTTTAAGGGTAGGCGGGAAATTCAATTTCTTGACCGGCAGCGTCATGGGAGGCCCACGCCTGGCAGCTGGACATCGATGCCGCACGCACTGGCGGGTCAACGTCGGGAGGTACGAGTATGAGCCGCCAGGTCGAGGTAATAAGTAATAGAGCAAGGAACAGCTAGAGATAGGTCGCGTGTGTTAACGTTTAATCAAGGCCAGTATTAAAGGCCGGGGTAGCGAATCACCCCCAAGTCGACCCTAATGTTCAGTACCCAGACTGTCTTTAGGGAAGAGGACGCAAGAAAGGAGAAGGCTGGACGGAAATGAGCGGGGACGCAAAGAAATCCCCAAACCCCCCGCCCACCCCACACTCACTGTGAGAGTCGCATGTATGACAGGGAGCAGACACTCGACACTAGCTCGCCGAGGTCTTTTCCACCCAATCCTTAATCGATCACCTTGGCGAGAGTGGAAATATATAATATATGAAAGTCATTTGCATAAACATTTATGCTCTACATATTTATGGATTTGATATCCCTGAACTCTAGCTAACAATGTTTTCAATATGGGGATAAAGGGCACAAAGGCCTGGCATATCACTGCAAGCACAAGTCTAACACAGCCTAACACAATGCAATATGTCTCATCTGCACAATGTCATGTACTGTTACAGTAGTCATACACGTACATATAAATGTACATGTACATGTACTGTCTTGTCTTTGCAACTTGAACGTGTACTTACTGAACAGTGCAACAGTAGTGGTAATGGCCAGGTCTATGTACAAGTACTGGATATCTCCAAGGTTGGAATCGATCTGTAAAAAACGAAATTACAATGTAATATACATAAATTGTTAAATTAACATTCTCCACTTCAGAATTTCAGTTTTCCCAATGGACAAGGTGTTAGCTAAAAATAGAATTTTTACATTATAATGGAAACACACATAATTTTACTCCCAAGCTATCTGCACATACTGTTCATTTAAATGGAACAGTACTAGTATTTGCAGCTACATGTAGCTTGAGAGTACAGTATTTGCAGATAGCTTGAGAGTGAATACATGTCAATTGTATGTGTGTTTCCGTCATAATGTAAAAACTCTATTTTTATCTAACACATTTCCTGTAAAAAGGAGAAGGAGACATCCTTCCACGGAAGGGTATTAAAAGAGTTTGGGATTTTCATGTTCGCAGCTGTTTCTCGCGTTGGGGTGAACAGATTTTTTTGGGACTGTAGATGATGCACGTTCTTCTGCTTTTATTGTATATGTGTTTTTGGGCGTGAAAATTAAGACTTTTGGCTGCACTCGGACACCCCTTTGACCCTGAAAATGGTCGCGCGGGTTGACCTCTGGTGTGTTTAAGGTATTATCGGTTTGGTCCACTTTTTTTAGGCTTCGCACAGAGGGGTGTCCGGTGTCAATAAATTCTTCGTTTAAACAAACAACATATAAGAATATACAATAAAAAGCCCGGAGGTATAAAATCTCAGATTTTACTTGTTTAATTTTAGAAATACATGAACAAATTTTCAATTTTGGTAGGTAAGACCTTGACCTATCAAAGAAATTAGATTTTTGACCCGCTGACAGCTTCCTTGGTTCTGCATCAGAACTTCCAGTTTTTATTTTCATTGTATGAAATTATATTGTACATGTATATGTATATCTCGTGGGAAATTACAATAGCCATCTCTCTGCAAAACAGATTTCTGACCTTACAAGCAACAGGGGGAAATGGAGGGAACTTGCAGTCGTCTGCACTGCAGCTCAGACTGATGATGATATCTTGTGTTCTGGGCATGCTACATGTAGCTGTCATAATTTTTAAGTAGTACATGTAGATAGATCTCACCCATGTATGTACATTTGTACAATGTAGGCTTTAGAAGGCCATAAGTTGAGAAAGGGTTGACAGCTCTATTTGCATAATTAATGATGAAATTCTATTTACTGCATTCGATGTTTAACTTTAGACTTGTAAACAAGTGACGTGTAACTAAGAAAGAGACGAATATTGATGGATAATTTTATAAATTATGTTATTATATGATTGTATAATACCAGGATAGTGATTAATGACTTCTATATTAAGTTGCAGCATAATTTGTAAGTATTGGTGAATATCATTGGACAAAAATTATGCAAATCAGGGCCTTATATGCATATTACATCAGGAAATTGTACAACAGCCTTCCTTGTTAAGATAAGGCCACACCAATTTAATTTGTTGGTTCTCGGATTCGCCTCTTCATTTTTTTCTGATTTGACAAAAAAAAAAAAAAAGATTCTGGTTCTGAATCAACTAAAAAATGCTCATATTTTGCCCCCAACAGTTGTTGAAAGTCCTTTTCTTCCTAAGCCGTTGCAGTGTTTCCATCTATCAATGCAGTGGTTTGATTAAAAGTTCAAAATTCATTGTTTAAATATTAACACAACCTTTTGTGTTGACTTCATGGCTCCTATCATAGCATTTGGGGCTATAATAGGATGCCTAAACCTGTTTTTATTTTTATTTTTTTTTCGCCCTGTCGCTTCATGTTTTTTCTGACAAAATCCGAGAACCAACAAATTAAATTGGTGTGGCCTAAGGCTTTCAAACTTTGAACAACATATTTGTGCACTCAGAGAACATCATCAATGAATATAAGTTATTAATATGCATAACCGATATTTTGCATCTAGAGAAACATTTATAATATACATAATAATGTATCATCAGTGCACACCCAACTGAGGCTAATAAAACTGCCAACTTTGCAATTCATCTAGGCGGTCAAAATGTGACCTTGGCGAAAAAAATCACAGATCATCATAAAAATATGCCTGAAAGATGACCATGTCAGACAGAATTTTATTTCTTTCCAACTATTTCTAAAAATGGATCGAAAGCCTTGATAAGACCTTAACATCATTTGGCAATGGCATGAGTTCATGGAACTTGTTTATTTTGGGTCTCAATTTCATTCTGCACTACTCCATCTCTAGCAACCATCTCTTCCATGCAGGAAATAATTCTAAAGCAAAAAGAACTGTATGGAAAATGAAGGACGTCCCTCTTTAAAGAACAACAGAGTTTCAGTTTCTTAATTTTTTTAAATTTTAGGACATTCCGATCAATGATGCCAAAAATTGGGTATTTAAACATGATAATAATACACAACTGTAACATTAATTGTTATGCAATATCAGCCTATGCAATATCAGTTAAAAGTGGGTTAGGAAAAACATCACACTAGGCATCTAGGGAATCAGTCTTTACTCAGTTTGCTCAACCTCAAGATGTCAGACAAAACATTGTGAACTGAGCCACAACTCAGACCAAAGAACCTGCTACAACCTGGACAGTCTCACATCTGTCATTCACTATCATGCCATGGATGCTCCCAACTGGATTGTCTGTGGTGCTGATTTGGGGCATCCTCACCTCTGTTCATCTTTCGTGCTCTCCTTATTGCGCTTGAGGTTGGCTACCCACTTCTTTACAGTTGAATAAGACAGGGAGTCATTACCAAATGTATTGACCATGTCGTCATTGGCTTCCTTGGGAGACATCCCCTTTTATCTACATGTACATGTATATACATGTACTTGATCACAGCACGAGCTGCTGTTGTGGCCATTTTGTGATTTTGCCCTCACCTGCCCCATTTTCATGGGGCGTCAGTGTGGGCAGTGACGTAAGACGTCATAGTGTACAGCTATACCCCAGAATGGGACTTTCACCTATTTCTTCAAGGTGAGGCTGAATTTAGCAAAAGTAAGCAACAAAATTTCTGTTCAGCTTTTAGTATTGCAGCTCTAAATCTGTCATAAGCCAGATGACAAATTGGTGTCAGCATGTATTTACACAACAGGCATGATGTTAATACTTACTGAGTAAAGTGTGATGACAGAGACAAACTGCACCATACTGTACAGGGCCATGTACTTAAAACTACCAAAGGATGTCACCAAGGCTGCTCTCCCTTCCCTGCCAAAAACAAAGGGACACTTCTTTAACATAAAAATTGCAGATTGCAAACAAACAAACAAACATAAACACTCACTCACTCACACACACACACACAATCATATACCTGTGTACACTTACACAGTAAGTCATACACTCATGTACACACACATTGTACACTCAAACCTGCATACATGCAAAAATATACACTGACACACACAAATACAAACACTCACACTGGAAATCAGTGCTTTTTTTATACAAAACAACCTTTCAAAGTTTACAGTAGCCTGGCTTACTGCTTGTGAAACAAGAGTTTGGAGTCAGTATCAGGTATACATGTAGTTGTTGGCCATGCATGACGTCTAATTTTTGCATTAGGCCATGTTGATTTGATTATATGGATGACATCCTCCGGGAACCCCAAAATTGATGCGCGCGTGCGAAAATTAAAAAAAAGTTTTGACAAAAAAAAAATTTGTTTTCATTATGAAATCTACGTGGTCATGAGGGTTGAACAAATGGGACAGAATATGGTTTGGCGAATAATCTAGTCTTCAAGTTCATTTCTTTACAATTTCGTCTTTTTTCGTTTGATTTTTGGCATTCTACGACATTGGTATGGTTTTTTTGTAACTTTAACGGTATATTTTTGCTCATTTTTGCAACTGTTTTGTACGATTTACAGTATGGTTGAAAACTTTTTTTTTTGGTAAACGGCCGAAAATTCATGTGCACACGGATGTCATCCCTATAATTATATAATCAAATCAACATGGCCTTATCTGCCCTTGAAATCTTAGACTGAGGTGATTTACAAAAATGTACCTGATGACTGTAGGAACACATTGAATGTTGGGTATTTTGGATGTAAAAGGAGAGGCAACAGAGGCTTCAGCCTCAGACAGTGATATTCCAGCATGAGCTGTCTTCAGTGCCTGCAAACAACGAATTCATAATTATTATCATTACACAATGTAATCTTGTGACTTATCCATTAAGTAATATGCTATCCTTTCCAAGAGTATGTAATGACAAGATTAATCATCAAGAACTTACATTTTAGGATCCTGCACCACAGCGAAATCCCCAAAAAAAACATCTAATTTGAAATCCCAAAAGATATCTTGAGGTCAGTGCTGGAGGTCAGAATGNGTGGTCATGAGGGTTGAACAAAAGGGACAGAATATGGTTTGGCGAATAATCTAGTCTTCAAGTTCATTTCTTTACAATTTCGTCTTTTTTGTTTGATTTTGGCATTCTACGACATTGGTATGGTTTTTTTGTAACTTTAACGGTATATTTTTGCTCATTTTGCAACTGTTTTGTACGATTTACAGTATGGTTGAAAACTTTTTTTTTTTTGGAAACGGCCGAAAATTCATGTGCGCATGGATGTCATCCATATAATTATATAATCAAATCAACATGGCCTTATCTGCCCTTGAAATCTTAGACTGAGGTGATTTACAAAAATGTACCTGATGACTGTAGGAACACATTGAATGTTGGGTATTTTGGATGTAAAAGGAGAGGCAACAGAGGCTTCAGCCTCAGACAGTGATATTCCAGCATGAGCTGTCTTCAGTGCCTGCAAACAACGAATTCATAATTATTATCATTACACAATGTAATCTTGTGACTTATCCATTAAGTAATATGCTATCCTTTCCAAGAGTATGTAATGACAAGATTAATCATCAAGAACTTACATTTTAGGATCCTGCACCACAGCGAAATCCCAAAAAAACATCTAATTTGAAATCCCAAAAGATATCTTGAGGTCAGTGCTGGAGGTCAGAATGTTTGTGACATCAATGTTAACTCCCATCACATGGAACTACAATTTACCCATCAAACTCCTGTCAGCTTGTTTAATACAAAATTCTGTTGTTTACAGCACATCAAGACAATGGAGTTTGAGATTCCAGACATTCATGAACAGCAAACAAATAGTTTTGTGTACTCACCCCACAATCATTGGCACCATCCCCACACATAGCAACACAGTACCTGTGGAACAATGTACTCTGACAGTTAGTACAAAATGTATACTGTGTCTAGGACAGAGCCCATCTCTCTTCTTCCACCACCTTTTACCTCCCAACCAAAGTCAGGTACCCATTTTACACCTTGGTGGAGTGAGGAAGTTGTGATGATGATGATGACTGATGACTGGTTTATTCTCATAAACAAATAAATACTATTAGACATACAGGTTTAAAAGTTGGTGGCAGCCTAAATGGCTGAATTGTAGACTCTTTTACAATTTAAAAACTTGAGAATATTATCAATAGAGAGTTCAATACACTACATATACATAGAAAATACAATATTAAAAGTACGAAAAGCCTGTTCGGCCAGTACAACAACCAGTATGTTACAGAATGCGTATCGTTCAGCAACTTTGTCACATAGTATATAGGGCTCTTAGTGAATCGGACAGTTCTGTGTCTGAGAGTTTGTAGCAGTTTACTCGACCTGGTAGTCCTGCCCGATATGGCCTCACGGCAAGGTGGCAACCAGTTTCTGTAGGTCGGCGATTTCAGTAACGACTCAGCGAACTTTCTGCACAGTTCATGCCGTCGTTGGGAAAGTGTGGATAGAGAGAGTTCAGACAGCGCCGAGCTGTAGCTGCTGTAGTCCTGTCTAAGAATAATTCTGCATGCTCTTCGCTGCACTCTCTCTATTGACTGGCATTCAGCAACTGTACGTCCCGGATGCCACACTTGACACGCGTATTCCAACACTGGGCGTATAAATCCGATATAGACAAGTTGTGTGAGGTGCCTTTCCTAAGGACACAATGTCTTGCCAGGAATGCCAGGAATCAAACACATGATGTCTAGATCTCATATATATGTACATGTACATGATGTACACTTGGCTATTTGACACCACGACAAAAATAAAATGCCCCTCAAAACTGCAGGCTCATCTGTTGCTATGGTAATGAGTAACATCTGGGAAATGTATTTTCTTGAAATTTTTGCTCCAACATGTACTAGTCTTTGATTTTTATAGAAAATATTCTCATTTATGAGTTTTACATTGTGGCCAATGTAAAAGTATGTACCTTACATGAGTGGGTTACTAATCAACCTAGAGGAAATGTATTGATGCTGAACACATCTACTCTTCATCATGTACAAAAAAAATCTAAACACACAATCCCTTCTTATGGCACATGTGTGAAAGGTTGAATAAAAGTTCTAAACTGGAACAAGCAGGTTTGATTTTAAACCTCCTTGACTGGAACTATGCAGCTCCAGATGTCTTACTGTAACTGTGGGGTGATTGTGTGTGCGAGATGTCGGTTAGCTGGAGGAGTAAATCCACTCTCCTAAATGTACATGTATATACATGTAACAGCTACATAATTATGTACTTAATACTGCAGGAGTCTTCCCTTACCCCAAATCCTGTTGACTCTCTACCAGCTGTGCCTTCTGGTTAGGAGGCATTCTGGCAAACACTGTTCCTCTGACACACATCTGAGCAGAATAAAAACCTACATTTCAGTACATACAATAATAGTTTAATACAACATGGTGTTACTGTATCACCCAAAGTACCAGCCTAACACACATCTCTACACTAAACTTTGTAACAACATCAATTTCAATGTCCGAATCAGGTACTAGTATTTGGATTTTCAAAAGCCATGCAGGCGGCACACGTGAAACATTTTGATTTATTCTATGGAACTTTTGGAAGTCTGTGTAATACCCATTACAAAACCTGTATTGAATGTTATCATGGCCCAGGGAAGACATACATGTAGGAATTTTCCACCTGACATCACTTCTGACACCATACAACTAGCAAACAGCTCACACATGCAGAAATGCTACAGTAGTCACACCTCATTCCAGCCTGTATTACATGTACATTGTGTGTTTATGTTTCATTACTCGCGTATATAAAATACTTGGTTAGTAGAATATTCCTCAATCAGTGACTCTTTTTGACAGGTAGAAACACGTACCTCCAAATTTTCGATGTCCACTGTACATCTTGCTCACGGAGTGACCTAGTCTCGCGAGAACACAAGACTATATAGGTCGAGACTTGTGTGGATCTTCTGACCTCCCCCGCCTCCTTGCGGAGCAGGGGCAGGTAGGACTTGGGCAGCTCCCAACCTTCATTGCGATTCATTCCGGCACGTTCCAACTGGATGTGGACCGCTTCCTTAATCTTTCTATGTGCCTTCCGGGATTCCTGGTCTATGATCTTAACAATGTCCAAGATAGGGCCGTGAGCAAGATGTACAGTGGACATGTAATAGGGTGCTCTAACCTTGTAGGATATATTTTATTATTGATAGTAAGAGTGACAGTGTATTTCCTGGGACATCCTGAGACATTCCTGGTACGGTCACTTTCTCCTGCCCTATACTGGGAAGGAGTGGGCGACCTTTGAATGACACTTCCTAATGACTATCTTCCCAGGGGGTCTAGGCCGGCACACGTCCTGACCGCCTGGCCCTAGCCTTATTTGGGCATGTCCAGGGACTGGTCAGTAACATCTTAAGAAAGGGAAAGGATGTGACTCAGGATGATTGTGATACAAAGAATGTAACTTTTTCCAAGAAACCTGTGCGTAGGTGGTGAAGAATATAAAAGCCCCTGCACTCATGTAGTTAAGTTAGTTCCCGTTTGAGAGAGAAGAGAATACAGACCACTTTCTACGTAGCTGTCGGCTCCTGTGTCTTTCTTTCGGGTCGTACAACTCCAACATCGGCGGCTTATCTTACGAACTTTGTAAGGGCACCCATCGAGGCTTAGCTACCATCGTCGTCCTTGACCTTGGCACCCTTACAGACATCGAAAATTTGGAGGTACGTGTTTCAACCTGTCAAAAAGAGTCACTGATTGAGGAATATTCTACTAACTGATAATTCTACGTGACTGATGAACCTCTTCAACTAAAATACTTGCGTATCATAATAAAACAAACCATCACATACCTTTGGAATGAGATCTGGAAAGTGATTTCTGATGACAGCAAAGGACTTTCCACTCACTGCAAAGTGGTATGTTCCCTCAGGTTCGTTTATTGTTATGGCCTGGTAGCTCTAGGTATTGGGAGGAAATATAAATAATGTACATTATATAATTTATATGTACATGTATCTGGGATGACAAATGGTGGCAGACAACACGAAGTATTCAACACATCAACATTATACAGTAATGAACATTGCTATTTACAGAGTATAATAAGTTTGTTTTAATTTGCAGGTTAAAAATCATCTGGCAAAGGTAATAAGCTAATAATTTATTTGATAGTTTGAGACCTACATGTACATGTAGTCACCAACCAAATTTCCTGACAATCCGTACATAAATTTATCATGCATACATACATATGCAGTAATACATTTAATAAAACACTGTCAAAAACACAACATAAAGGTTTACAATACACATGTATCGATAGACATACAAAAATGTACAATCTAAATTGTCAGGGCCACAGTTACATACATGTAATCAATGAGAAAATGCCACATTTGCCTTTAAGACAAGAACTGCAAACTCTGGACAACGTATGGTATTGGGGAGAGAAGATCATCATCTAATATGGTTTATGCAAATGTTTATGCAAAAGAACTTATTTGCATAATCAATGAGAAATCCTTATGTCAGTCATAAAGGTTAACATCATTTGATGAAGGTATGAGGTTGTGAAACTATTTCAGTAATGATAACCTACATTGTACAATGTACACTGTGCATGTATGTACTGTAGAACTTACCATGTCATATTCCACCAAAGGTTCACTCACATCTGCACCACTGTCCCAGTGCCCTGGATCTTCTATCCTTTCAACTTTGTCATCAGGAGGAGGAGCTTCTCCCTGCAGGACACTGTTTTCTGCAGGATGTTCCGAGTACGTCCATGTAATGTGCGCAGGTTGGCCTTCCTCTGGAGGGTTGGCATTCACTAAGATAACCGTGTCCTTGGACAGCACCATCCCACAGTTCCTGGCAACACTGACAGCAGTCAGCATGTTGTCACCTGGTCATGACAAAGCCACAGTTTATATACATGTACAACAGTATGTTCCACAGTACTGTAAGGCAAGGTTTGGCAGCACATCATGCCACTGTGTCCAAAGTGTTTACAGTCACAATACGTCTATCAATGTAACAAGTTGGACACTGTACGCATCATTGTAATACATGACTCTATCTATCTGTATCACTGGCATAGCTGCCCCACGGCATAACAAAGCAGCTTCGCAGACACATGCACGCACGGTGACAGCTGGCTATATTACACAGAACAAGCCCAGAGGACCTCACAGTCTGTGTCTAGATCTGATCTGGGAGTAAAAACTAAATCATCCCTGACGTTGGCCTGAAATATGTGTTAACGCGATAACTCAAGAAGCCTAAGATGGATTGTCTTTATATTTGGTAATATTGTGCAATTGTGAAGAACATTGGCAGATAGTGGTTAAGCAAATGAAGGCCTAATTTCCATAATTAATACAAACAAGCTATAATTCCATAGTAACTACAGAGAATCTCATACTTGTGAGTTTTTAAGTTGAATGAAGACAGACATCACTAAAAATAACATATTAAAATCAGGACCTCATTTGCATAATTTAGGCAGAAATTCTAGATTAGCCATTTTTCATAAGACAAGACTGTCACTAGGTGAATAACATGATCAACTGATATAATTCATGCAAATGGGGATCTTGATGATGGGTGTGGTTACCTTACCTGTTACCATGACAGTTCTGATGTTGTAAATGATGGGTATGGTTACCTTACCTGTTACCATGACAGTTCTGATGTTGTAAATGATGGGTGTGGTTACCTTACCTGTTACCATGACAGTTCTGATGTTGTAAATGATGGGTGTGGTTACCTTACCTGTTACCATGACAGTTCTGATGTTGGCCTCCCTGAGTTGGTGAATGATGGGTGTGGTTTCAGGTTTGAGAGCATTTTGCATAACCATCAGGCCCAGAAATGTTAGATCAGTCTCTATTTGGTCCCTGTAATAGTACCAATAATACAGTGAAGAGAATGCAAGGCATTCATATTTAATTTAGTGTACAAGGTTAACAATCAATGTACTTGGTAGCTTGAAAATTCATCTGTGTTAGAATTCATTCTGGAATACTGGTATGTATGAACTTTTTTAGTCTTAACCAAGGAATGAGGAATTCAACACTTCTGTCACATTATGCAAATCGAACACAACTTTGTGAGCAATGAATCATAAGATTATCGGTAGTAACATTACATGTAGCAGAAAGTTTGCGGTGCCAGCCATCTCTGAGGGATGTTCTCTGTTCAAACTGTTCTGCTACTTATAATCGACTGCTCAACAAGTCATGATAGTGTTCTGTCTGTATGTACATGTGATGTCATTGATTGAGAAATTTTGTATTGAAAGTAATACTTCAAACCTGTTACAGAAGTTAATGTAGGAACTGTTATTCGTTTGTAACAGAATCTGATATTGTTGACAGGTACAGGTACATTGTATACAATGTTTGTTGTTATGGAAAGTCAACACTATTTTCAAAAATGGTTTTCGATGGAGTCCCACCTTTGAAGTTTCTGTAAATGATGAAACTTGATACTTGTGTCGAGTATCTTCCAGGCAAAGGCAATGACTCTAAACCCCTGGAGAGTGTATCTCATTAGAGTGTTGTGGAATTCTCCTGGTACTGAGACAGAAAATTTAAAGGTCACACAAAGCAGCATTATCAACAATATAGCCTCAACATCGTCAATTTATCAAAATTAAAGTTCTTTTAGAAGGTGGCAAGGTGATTTTGTGATTTGAGTGTACCTAGCTAGCTTTGGTTAGGGACATCTTCATGGATAGGATGTGAAGTGAAGGTCCCATGAAGGAGAGCCAAACTGTGACCTCATTAAAGATTACATCACACTTATTGAAAAGACTAGGCCACCCAGTCCTTCCCGGTGTGAGAGGTTCAAACCTCTGAGTCTGGTCTCAGACTTCACAACTTACATGTAAAGAGGTGATAGTCACCTGTTGGGTCAATCCTTCTATAAATGTGGTAAATCACCAAATCTTCATAAATAAATTTTAAACTGAACCTCTTAATGATGTGTTGGGAATACAGTAATATGAATATCAAAGTTGTTAGCACACTAGATAAAAGGACCTCACCAGTTTGTTTCATACAAAGAGAGGCCACCATTTCTGGTGCTCCCTTCATGTAAACATCCATGTGGCGATTCCCAAGTGTTCGGGTGATGACACTCATCCGCTGAAGACTGGACGAGAAAGGGAACTGGCGTAGAATTCCAATCTCGTATGGAGTCTGCTAGCATAAACATCAGTGTAAGATATCAGCATTTACTGCAGCTGCAGTTTTCAACATTTACAGTATCATGTATTACATGGCAGACTGAAGTTTGGGCAGCAAAACTCCTAATTACATGTATGTAATATTGTTAGGCCACAACAATTTATTTTGATCTTGGTTCTTGGATTTGCCTTCTTCATTTTTTTTCTGATTTGGAAAAAAAATGTACCACTGAGGTTCTGAATCAAACCCCAAATGCTCACATTCTGGCACCTGATATACACAGCTTAAGAAAGTCCTTGGCTTCATACCTGTTACAGATTTTACCATTTATCTTGGGCCTATGAAAGGAGGCATACATTCATACAGACATACGTACATACATGTACATACATACAGACATACATACATACATGTACATACAGACATACATACATACATACATACATACATACATACATAGTATGATCAAGGTCATTCAAGGACATTATATTATGGTATGATGCACAGTAAATATGTACAATTTAATGTACATGTAGATCATGTCTTGGCATTTACAAACAAACATGTAACGTTACCTACATTGTACATGTATATAAGTAAATATGTTGGAAAACACTTCCTTTTGGACCCCTGACAGAAATTATTCTCTTGTATGACTTGTATGGACAATAGTACATGTAACGTTACGTACATGTAATAGGTAATGAATTTGTTGTCAGATGCGGCTCACATCCAGTAAATTGTGAAACTTTTGCAGTGGTATTATCTTTGCAGTTTTCACAGTGACCTTTCCACTGCAAATTCATGCCGATGAAAATTGTACATGTATGTACTACAGAATAGTTTCAACCACAAATCAAAATTCTCCTATCACAAAATTGTACCAATTCTCTACAATACATGGTCTTGAGGAATAATTTCAAATCTCTTAAGCAGTGTTAACAAACCTGATTGCTACCTCCCATTATAAAGGTGTCAGCTGTAACTGGCTTCACAACAGTTGGTGCCAAGATGTCAAACCTGGTGTTCTCTAGGCCAGGCTCTTCCAGAAGCTAGCAGAAGAACAAAAAGTTCAATAAAAGTTCATCTGTGACAGCAAATGACACTATAAAGTTTTAAACACTATAACCGTGCACAAAGGTAAAGTGCTTAATATTGACAAGCTTTTGGTCAGTCCCCTGACACTTATCAAGTTAAAATACATAATTTATGTACAATCATGTAGCTATAGTCTACGTCATGTAACTAATAGGCTAAAGGTCATTTTACCTTGATGGGGGACTTGCTTTTGTGTTTGGATATTAGATATAAATCTTCATAAAATAGGAAGGCTGACATTTGCTCGGGAGCCATAGTGCTTTTTTCCTAATGAAAGCCCGAATAAAATGAGGAAGGAGAAAAAAAATCAGGAAAAACAATATATTTCAGCCATATGATATGGTATAACTGAAATATTAAAATTCAAACGTCTACCACAACACAGGTATGGTTGGAAAAAATTTACATGATTTGTGATATTAATTACACCACAGTTGTACATATTATATTACATTATTCTGTTGTACCTTTCTTTCACATCACTGTGTTATGGAGTCCAGTCTAGCCGCTGGCTGCCCACCCGAGACAGGGAAGCCGGCAACAAAATAATCAAAGCCCGGATATGTATGTACAATGTATGTATATACATGTTAGGTTGCACCAGTCAAATACTTACCCAGTCAGTTGCTTCAAACATTTTCAAGTCCAATGGGTCTCCTGTCATCTTCCCTTCAATCAGTGTGAGGGAGTGGCAGGAAGCCATGGCAGCCAGCAGTGGGCCACGTGGAAGATCAGCAGCGTTCTTCACCACAGACATGCCCACTGGTACCACACCCCACAAGTCCAGCCCATCTTCTGTAAGTGTTCCTGTCTTCAATATACATTCAGAAGGGAAATGTCATTCAAGACTACATTATTGTATGACATTGTGCATTTGTTTCAAGCCGATAGACAGCCAAAAAGTTTGGGTCTTCTCATTCTGTGTCTTCTTTATCAATGGTGGTACAAGAGAAATTACAAGAATTCTTCTTACGAAAGAATTTTGATCAATTTAATCAGTTTCTGTCGTAACATGTTTTACATTTAAAAATGTAAATCATGTTAATCAGATTCTGTCGTAAGAAGAGATCTCATATATCCATGAAATATTTAGAGCTTTCATAATGTTTTTTTTTATTTGTTCCACTGATTATGGAAGTATAAGGTTGAAATCATCTACATTTGCTTGCAAGAAAACGTCGGCCTTTCTAGTTCATTTTAAGTTACATTTCTCATTAAATTCACTCAATTTCTTCCAAGTTTCTTCCTGAGAGACTTCAGACTTAGTGAATCTTGTGGCCAAATTCACATTTAGAATCATGCATCTTAACCTTACCTTATCAAAGCACACCAGCTTTGTTTTCCCTGAGACGTTGATTCTGGGTGGATTGATACAAAAAATTCCCTGTTTCTTCAGCCGCCGTTGTGCATACACAGATCCAACTGTCATAGCAGCAGGCAGGGCAGGAGGCACAATTACTGTGATCATGTCCAGCGCACGAACAATAATGTCTTTTACTGATGCCTTGAATGAGATCATCACATAAACACTGAGGAGCAAAACAGAACAATTTTCAGTATTGAATGCCATCCTTGCCACATCACCAACAAATTACAAATACATTTGTAATTTGTTACTGTTACTAATGTGACAATGTAACTATGTGACTTATATATATATCTATAATACAACTTTCTACATGTATATATATAAGACATTGTGTGTTCTTAGAAGATAAGTTGTTGCTGTTTCTAATAATGTGAAGCTTAAACAGAATCATTATCGATATATGACGACTTACCCCTTACATGTAGATGAACATTTCACAAACCTGTATGAGAAGCCAATAACTGCCAGTCCTGCCAGCACTGCTAAAAACCGCATGGCATCCTGATAGAATTTGAACCCCATTGGTTTTGGAAACAGGATAGACCGTACCAGTTCTCCCTTGGCAGTGGCAAATCCTGCATTTTTTAACAAAACAAGATCATGAATAAAAGACTGGAGACAAAAAAACTTGACAGATGAGAGTTTTTTTATTAAAGTGGAATCCCCCATAGACACTCGCTGTTCTCATATGGGACTGGTCCTATAAATTCTGATGTGCATCATTGCATTGTTCTATAAAGTAAACTCATAGTCCTTTATGAAAGGAGTCTGTGACCTTACAAATGAGATGACACCAATAATACTGAAATTAAACACTTCCTGAAACTAGTCAACTGAGCACACATGGACACAACACCACCTGGTAATGGCCTTGAGGAAAGCAATAATGTACACATGTCGTCTCACCTGTCTGGATAACCACAGCCTTAACTTTCTCCCCTCCATAGTACCTGGTCTGGATGACCTGGGTACCACAGAACAGGGTGTGGCGCTTGTGTTCCTCGGAAATGTACATGGGTGGATGCTGACTCTCACTCGGGGGGGGATTGGGGAGGGGGGTTTTGGTCACGGGAACACTTTCCCCTGCAAGGGCAACAAGCATAGATCCCATTTAAGAGCAGGACACACCAGAGAATTGTCAGACTGTATCAGTTCTGGCCTTTGCCTTCAAACTTATGAAGTACTATGATCATATATTATGCAAGAAGAAAAGAAAGAAACATTCATCACATCTCATGGGCAACAAGAAAAGCTTTTAAAAGAAGCTGGCCGGGGCATGCTTGGAAGAACTACATGAAAGTTGCATATTGTGTTCCGGTAAAGTTGTTTCAAGAATAAAAATAAATTGCTGTTTGAATTGTGCATGCTTCAAGTTGGATCTCCATTGAAAATGATGTCACCTTGGTGACATTCTCCTGATAAAATAGATTCACACATTGTTCACAATATACGTGTTCTTAGCTTGACTTTATGTGCAAAATGCACAGTGCTCAATAGCACAATTGGTCTGGTGTGTGCAAAATGCACAGTGCTCAATGGCACGATTGGTCTGGTTTGTGCAAAATGTACAGTGCTCAATGGCACGATTGGTCTGGTGTGTGCAAAATGCACAGTGCTCAGTGGCACGGTTGGTCTGGTGTGTGCAATATGCACATGAACAATTAGTTCTGAGTGTTAAAAGCAAAACAGCGACAGTTAAAAAGAAAATTAAAAAAGCTCCTCTCCGGGGATCGAACTCGCTATGTGCAAACCTCGCCACGTGCACCGCAAAAAGAAAATTTAAAAATAGAAAATTAAAAAAAATTA
>NW_017803558.1:177608-189928 GCF_001625305.1 Branchiostoma belcheri | reverse complement strand
CTCTATGTCCAAACCCCGCCACATGCAATACCAGCACAGCGTCTCTACTGACTGAGCCATCTGTTTCCGTAAACATTTGACTGCCTAACCAACATAGTATACATAGTGATCCAAGAAAATTGCAGGTCCGAGCACAGGATGAACGAATTATGATTGAAGCATGAAAGCCCGTCTTTAAAAAGAGTAAGTATCAAACGTATTGACGTTTATACTTCGATCAATGGTATGTCACTAGATGAGACTGTTACTACAGAAAGTTTCAGAATTTATTGTGAAGTCATCTTATTTTTTTTTATTTAAGTGCTGTATTTAGCGAAAACCACATGGCATGGCATAGCAGTCAGTATAAATGGCTTCTGCATTGCTTTCACCATCGAACCAACCAAACACTGACTGAACATTGACCGTATTAAACCGGCACTAAGCCGGGGCACGCCCCGGCAAAAAATTCCAAAGGACCCCAAAGTGAGAATGAAGGCATTACATTCCACAATGCACTATTCCAAAATCCCAGCAACCCACCACCCTGCATGAGCTACTGTAACATTAATTTTGTTACCCACACCAAATTTAGCTGTATACACATGTATCTTTGTTACAAGTGTACAAATGTACATGTAAATTAAAGCCAAAGGGAAATACATGTAAATAAACAAGGCAATGTTTGATCAACACAATAATCATGCAATACAGTGTGTGATGGGATAAATAGACTCCTTACCTGTAAGCATGCTCTCATTGACAATACAGTTGCCTGTAATAAGGACTGCATCACATGACATCATGGTGCCATATGGAGGGATACTGATGACATCTCCCGGCACCAACTCCTGACCAGGAATAGCCTCATACACTGCAACATTTGGACAAAGAAACTGCCAGGTTATTCTTTTGCTTGACTACACATAATTGTCTTCGTCAGAAGGACTATCAAATTGTCTCGCCGCATTGTGGGAACTGCGGATTTTGCGATATAACTCAGGCATAATTCGACGTCCATGATTTTTGGCAGGCAGATTACCATTGTTGAGGCCGAAGTCAAGTGCAAGTTTCGGCTTCGTGGGGGTTCGTGCGTCATGTTAGTGCACCTTTTGTGTTTGTGGCTTGTTCGCAAAATAACTCAAGTATTTGTAAAATGTTGTTTATAATTTTTGGTAGACAGATTACTATTGTTGGGACCAAGGTTAAGTTTGTTAATGGGCTTTGTTGGGGGTTTCATTGTCACTGTAGCGGACCTTTTGTGTTTAGAAGTTCCCCCACCACCTCTGCTTGGAGACAGCCGACAGCTGGATATAGCGGGGAACCCCATAATGGGATGGGATCAAAAATTTAATGACGTTACATTGAGGGATTGTACTATACGTTCAGCAGGGGGAGGATAGGTTGGACATGTGACAGGTTATTTTCTACGGCCACACCAAGTAATTGCTATGGATGATCTCCACTGGAGACCTTAAATTTAATGTGAAAGCGCAATAAAAATATGAAGGGCTGAAAAAGGAGATGGAATTTGGAATATACTAACAGTTACTGTAGAAATACAAATGTTATGACACAAGTCACACAAGTTGAATAAAAGAACGCAGTGTCACAAGAAACAAGTCTTCTATTCGTCGTAAAGATAAATTAACAAAACAGCAGTAGTCGACCCTGTTCTGATTCTTTCCTTTATCACATCTTCTCTAATTATATTTTGCGACACTGTCGTGACACTTTCATCATAATACAGTAAGAAGAATTTCTTGTAAGTTTTTTTCCAGTAACAGTCCAAAATCAAATAACGTAGGGTGGGGGTCTAACATGGGTGACGGCGCGTCTGTAAAATCTGTGGCGAACCCTTTCAGGGTGTTCTGTAGTATAAACAAGAGTACAGAGATTCTTTTGTACTTTAGACCAAATTGATTATTAAAAAGAGTAAAGAATACACATGTTCATTTCTCTAGAACAATGTACCTCTGACGAAGACATGAGATCTCCGACCTCTAGTTGTGCTAAATGTATTTTACATTTTTCTTTATGTTTTGGAATAGCAAAATTCCACAGCATTGTTGATGTTTACTCAGCTTTTTTCTTAAAATGCTTAAATTGATATTCTAAAAGTGTTCCAAGACTGGTAGCAAGAGTTGGGAGATTTCATACCTCCATAAAATAAAAAATGTCAGTAGTATGGTTACCAAATCTTTTAGCTGAGTTTTTTGTCCTCTCCACAACTACATGTAATTGCAGAGAGGACAAAAGAGACTCTGCAGGTTTGGTAACCAGGCTTCAAAACTTAGATTTTTTTGATTGTCTGATGTTTTATGATTATTGTGGAAATAAATGTAACTAGAGTTCCAAGACCTCATGCCTTTGCCAAATGATGTTCATTATGTTCAGAAGACATATTGTTTTTCCTCATGTTTTATCTCCTCCTTCTGTCATTTCTTTAAATTGACTCAACTCCTTCATTTTTGGGCCAAATAACATGAAATTTGGCATGAAGGTAAAGTGCCCAAATACCCCTAGGCGTTTTTCTTCATTTTCTTAATACAGGCTTTCAAATGGTTTTATTTGGACTTTTTGGCAGTGTTATATGTAATGTACCATAATAGCAGTGTGTGTTACCAAGATTAGAGTGTGACCATACTAGTATTTGGGACTAGGGCCAATGACCAAATATGGGCAGCAGGTGCACCGTTTGGAGATCTGGTCGCTGATTGGCTGTTCCCTTAATTACTTTACTGCTAAATGAACACCTGTGTATGGTTCCACATACTTATAATAGGAATAGTTACTTTGTTTTTTTAGAAGTATTAGCCAGGAAAAGGAGTCTCTTGGGTTTTAAATTGGTGAAACATGTCATAAAACCTTCATTTCTATAAATTTTATACCTTGCTATTTTTTAAACCAATTCTTAACATGTTTAAAGTTGCAGACTGCCGTCTACTGAGGAAGACCAGAGTGACTGGTCGAAAGCTCTAGGTGAGAGAATTTTTTTGTGTTGGACCAAAAGTTTTAACTTTAAACATGTAACTACCAACACAGATGAACTTTCATGACAATTCTTAACATCTTTAAACCAAATTAGCTGCTTTACTCTATTCTTCTTGCTGATTGGCTGTTGGGATTTAATTGGGTTAACATAGCCATACCATATCGGCACTGCATTCAAGTGTTTTGGGGTAGGTATGTCAAACTTTCCTGCTCAAGCATTGGAATGCGGGGCATATTAACGCTATCATTTATCTTGAAAATCAACAGTTTGCATTATGCAAATAAAAATCCTAACCAATAATGTAGGGGATAGCTATCCAACTGTTGCATTCTTAGTTACATGTCACTTCATACTATAGTTACATCAATATAAAGCATTGTTCTCCCTTGTATTTCTCCTTCTTTTCCTGCCATGTCGTGAAATGTGGTGAAGCCATCCTGAATTTGCTCCAAAGCAAATGTCGGCTTTTCTAGTTTACATTGAACTATAAATGTTTCTCATTGTTTATGAAACAAATTTTCATTAATGTTATCAGATGATCATATTCTCCACCTGGTGACAGTATGACAAAACATGGATTCTAATGCAACTTGAGATTTTTGTGTCAAGATGACACTGTTTTGGATTAAGCACCTAGTGTTGGGCATAACGGCCCTACATGTTGTATTTACTAATAATACAAGGTTATGTAGTCTTTACCATTTATTTGTACTTACGTACATAGTCATCTCACTGGCTGGTATTCCCTGGCTGGAATTCCAGCAGCCCTACCTAACACTGCTTCCCTGGCTGGAATTCCAGCAACCCGTCTTGAAAACCGTCAGCTGTGAACATTGTGCATTACATGCATGTACATTTTGTACTTGCTGGAGGTTTGGAAATCAATGTTAGTCTTGTCAATTTTGTTATAACTTGTTTTAACAACAACAATAAAAAGGTGTTTCTGTGAGTTACAATGTTTTAAAACTTCTAACTTGAGTGTAGCTTACCATTGTCTCCTCTCCACACAGACACCTCTGCCTCCAATGCCACCATATCGCGCAGTGATTCTGCTTGCTAAAAACAGAGATAACCTTTTAAAGCCTGGCATAAGGGCTTGGTATTGAAGCTTAATCTGTTCTTTGCAATACGGTCAAGCACTTTTCAAGTAGTCTGGCAAGAATCTAATTAAAAATTCAGAAAATAGAATAAAACAAATTGATTCAACATTTGTAATCAGATTAACTCAATATCAGATTGAGGTAAGCCTGTGATGTGATCAGAAGCATATTCGGATTCCCTCAGTGCAATAAAATCATTTTAAAAACACTTGACAGTTCCTCAGTGCTTTGGCCGCCTTTCTCAGAGTACTACATGCAAACTTAAGGTTATTGAAATACTAACTCATATTACAGGGCTCAAGTTGCACTTTTCTTTATCTTCAAAACTACAACTGTACAGCAGTTCTGAACAGCACTACACTTTTCATATGGCTGAACATGTTTATTACAGTAGGTTGCACAGTAACTGTTACATTTACAATTATAATTAGCAAATTGAAAATATCAGTACTGCATTTCAATATAATTCAGTCATATTAAGGCCACACCAATTTAGTTAATTGCTTGTGGAATTTGCCTGCTTAATTTCTTTCTGACTTGCAAACAAACAAATAACAGATTCAGGTTCTGAATCAACTCCAAATTGCTCGTATTTTCACTGATGTCTTTCATCAAGTTGTTACAGTTTTTCCATCTCTCAATGCATTGGTTTGATCAAAAGTTTAACAATCATTTGTTTTTTCACCTTGTCACAATTTTTTTCTGAAAAAATCCGAGAACCAACAAGACATTTGGTGTGGCCTAATCGTGCATACATATGTGCTCATTGAGAAATAGGATTAGGGAATATTATGTTCACTTATAGTTATGATATTGAGATTATACAAACTCTCACCTTTCTGATCTCATAAAGCTCCACTGAGATAGAAATGACAGAGATGACAACAATACAGCTGGCATAAATGTAGTAGTCATTTAATGACCACAGGATCACACTGAAGATTTGAAACATGTAGAAAGGGTTCAACACCTACAGAGAAATGGGAAAGACATCACAATTGGTAAATTCACTTGGAGTGACTGTCTACTAAATTTATACATTATGCAGGGCTCAAAATTCATTTTTGGGAATAGGTGCACTGGTGCACCCAATCTACAAAATTGGGTGCACAAAAAATATTTTTGGTGCACCATATAAGACAGAATAAGTAGAATGCAGGAAAAAAATGTTCCATTTCTAAATTCTAGAGAAAAGTACTATAACAATGATTTCATTGTTTTTCTGACATTTGAGTGAATACCATGAACGGGGGGTGCCCTAACTTGCCCTAACATCGGACGGATTTTTTACTGATCTTATTATTATGCAAAAGTATGCCATGTTTGTTGCCACTAACTTCGCTAATAAAAAGGTCAATAAACATAGTCAATGCATACAGCTGTTATTTGTATGCAGAGAATAGTTCAATACATTTATTTGTCGTTTTGTCGAAAAAGAGAATATCGGTCATTTTCACCGATCATAACAATGGCATGGCGCTGAAAAAAAGGGTCACTTCATTGCGGCGACTCGTGCCCAGAAATAAACGACCTGTACCAAGATTTGACACAACTGCCACATACACAAGGAATAAAGCTTTGCAAAACAGTAAATATGTGTGTCTCAGAGTGTTTGTTTTGTAGAAAACTGACCTGTGAATAACAACATCAACATCACTGTCGTCTACATTTCCCATGATTCCCCTGGGACCACATTGATTGTGTAAGCCGGGTTTCCAGTGGAAACACAGACTGATTGCGTTAGATACAACCCTCCTCTCGTGAGAATAGAAGTACACATAATCGCAATTTTACTGTCAAAAGAAAACTATAATATCATAAAAATTCTATTCTTATTTTTGTTAACTTAATTTCATAATCAATGCCTGAAGAGAGCAAAATTACGAAAGCGTCTGAAGTTAGGGCACACTATCTAGCGTAGCCGCATTCACAAAGGTACATTCACGAAAACGTCTCACAGAGTTTGTCACTTGTAACACGGAGTGTGAAGAGCCTAAGAATAGTCTGAATGAATTTCTTATCCAAGTATGTTGTTTACATTCATGTTCAGAAAATAAAAAAAAACATAATTTTAAAGGTCAATAAACAAATCAAAATGAAAAATGGAGGTATTTGCCTTACCATACAAATGTAAACAATAGAATAGTGTTAAAATCGTTTTGCAATAAATGACACTCTACTCTCTTTGAGTGCTTTTGGCACTCTCTTTGAGTGCCAAAAAAATGAATTAAAAAAATGAAAGGCAGAAACACCAGTGAGAGAATATAATATATATACATGTATTCAATAAATTCCATGGTATGGAGTGAAATCTAAAGTGAAATATTATGAAGTTAAACATAATTACATATTTAAAAAAGACCTAAGTAAAGACTACAATGTAGGAGTTACCAATAATACTCACCTCTTCAATAAGGAGTCTAAAATAGCTCTTGACCTCAATATGAATTGAGTTTTTGCCATACAACAAACGTCTGTAATCAAAAGCACATGAAGGCTTGAGAAAAAACTGTTGACAAGTGAGTAATTCAAGGTATATTGCCGTTTCCCGCACACCTTTTCAACTTTACATATACATATAGCGGATGGGGACTGTCACTACCCATAAAGACTAACAATAAGACAAAACTCAGTCACAAAAAACTATAAAGAAACATTTTAAAGAATAAAAACGTATCTGTGATACCAGATGAAAACTGTACTGTACATGCATATGTACATTGCATGGCACTGTATATTCCATAAATATAATGTGTTACTTTTTAAAAGATCTCATTATGTACTGTAGCTATGCTTGGCACAAGTGAGTACTATTGGAGCTGTTGACAATCTTCTCACTGTAATACATCAGACTACATGTACACATGTGGATACTGGTAGATAGTGTACATGCATGTATGGCATTGAACTGTTCATAACATACTTCCTGTCTTGCTCCTCTCTGCTCATCCCAGCAATTTGGTAGAAGTAAGAGCAAGGTGTTTGATCAAGGCCTCTAAAATATGAAGAAAGTTAACATTTGAAATTTGAAATAAGGTTAACTTTTGAAAAATGTAAATAAATTATACTAAGCAAATGCTCAGTCTAGAGAAATAATACCATTGTATGACTTTTTTGTACACATCTACTATGGCACATGCATGTTTACAACATTTACAGCACCAACAGTGATCAAGGGAACAATTCTTTTTTTAATCACAGTTGCTTTGCTTGACTGTGCAATGAGCTGACTGAATAAGGACTCTGCATGAATGTACATGTAAAAGCACATTGAGCAATTTTAACAAAAACAGCAGTCAACCCTGTGTTTATGCGCTTCAAATTTGGAGTCAAATTTTAAAGCTTAACATTCATTTTTTTTTCACCTTGTCTCTACATATTTCTTCTGAAAAAATCTGAGAACCAACAATATTTACCAAAATACTGTTGTGTTTTAAAGAACAACTCCAGATGAGGAGTCACATAAGTTTGGAATCATGGATAACCACATCTCAACCAGAATGGATGAGTCAATCCCAAACTTCCTCATACCTGAGCTTTGTGAAGCAGCTGGTTCTGGAATTCCAAATGTACCGCATATGCTGGTGTTGAAAGAATCGCACACAAAGTCTTTTCTGGGATAAAAAAACATGAAATGGACACAGATATAAAGAAAAAGTAATAAGACAAGTCATATAAAAAAACTAGAGTTTGAGGAACACATGCCATTGCAATGTTAGTGTTTCTAACTTTTTTTCATTGAGGTCACATTTGTGGCACGTAGTAACAAAGGAAAGAAAATGCCATGTAAACTCAATGCAACTGCACATTCCGTCATGTCAATGAGATCATTGTGTTTGTTGCCCTTAAGCTTTAGGAGAAGATATGTATTAACTTGAAGAAACTAATTATTGCCTGGCTTTGTATACAGTAATTTACATGTAACAATAAAAACGTTTAGTCCACTATTCAAACTAAAAATACATTACATGTACCTTATCACTGGTAGATGTCAAACTGGTTGATTCCTCCTCCTCTTCCTCCTCCTCCTCTCTGTCCTCTTCCTTGTAATTACAATCTACACCTTCTGCCACCTGTGCAAAGGACCTAGAAAGTACAATCATTTAGTCAAGAAAGAAAGAGAAATTGAAAAAAATTGTGTTTTCTGGAAAATGCTTTCCGTGGAGGAAAGTGTGGGAAAACAACTTTCAATACTTTAAAGTTCAATCTGTAGAATTGGATTGTCATGTTTGGTAAATTCTAGATCACATCATGGATTTCTCAACTGTGTTGTTTGTACACAGAGAGTTTATTTAGCTAATAATGAGAATGGATTCATTTGATTAATACATTTAATAATGGTCAGTATTCTGAATTGAATCAGTCTTTTAAAGTGTTCATGTCACCTTGACAAGTACATGTAGGTAAAATGGGTACAGATATCCAGACTACGTAATCATACAATATAGTAGTTTGGAGCTATTTGTAATCCCAAAGATAGGGAAACAATGTTTGTACAAGAAATTAAAGTTGACCTAGAGAAATTAATCCCGATCAATTTCTCTAGGATTTTTCAGAGGAGACTGTGCCTTTGATATAGAATCGAGCCGTACATGGAAGTCAAGTCAGCAGCACAGACGAGCCAAGTTCCAGCATGGGCATGTTAATGCATACAGTTTGAAAATTGCACCAGTACTAGTTATATGACTAGTATGTATGTTACATGTACAAAAATGTATATGTGCTTTGCAGTAGGAAGAATTGAAAGATTAATAATTGAAAGCACAAAAACATAAGATTTTACCACTCGGCGCTACGTCGCAGCAATATTTACACGGCAGTCATTTTGGCATACCCAGGACTTCTGGACCGTGAAAACCTCCTGTTAACAATATTACAATGTTACAGGGCTCCAAATACTTTTTTTCAGGTACGTGCAAAAATTGGCAAAAATTTTTAGGTGCAATGTGAAAACTTTATGTGCAAAATTATATTTACTCAGTCTGGAACTATTTTCCAGCTGGCAGAGTGGTACACAAATTTTTTTCCAGATGGCTCAGTGGAGGGATTCTGCAAACATTATGTAACCCATAATGAATTAAACTGACATTCCTAGTTTGTGTTATTTGCATGATGTTTCAACTTGCAGAAAAAAAAACAACTTAAAAATGCAAAGCTTTGAAACTAGAAGAAAACTATCGAAAGAAAAATGGTTGTCTTTCTCGGCATTAGCTTTAGCCTTCCAGGGCGCTTCTAGTGACTCCCCCGCCACTCCCTCTCTCCACATGTTACAAACACAAGTCTAAGAGTAACTGTTGGAAATTCCTGAAATTGAAAACATTTTATATGGCACATGAAGAAAATTTACAAACAGTCTTAGAGCAATACAATCTATTTTTATGTTTCATATTTCCCTTGATTAGCGAAAATAACATATGGTTAGTTTTTGCATCTTTGCCTGCAACGCACTCTCCTCCCCCTCCTGCTAGTGCTGTGTACCGGTTCGCTGAACCGATTCTGGACTTGTAAAAATGTTTAGGTTCAAAAAGTAAAAAAAAACCCTACAAGTCAAGAGCCGATTCCAGGCTTAATACAAAAAAAAACATGTCACATACCCCTTTTCAGGTACATGTGCGTGATGATCTGCCCATGCTGTATGACTTGCAGTAAGAGAAAGTGTTTTATTTCTTAGCTAATGTCTTGTAGATTCCTAACAGTTGTCTGTTCACAAGGGTACCGAAGTAACGGGTTCCTCACTGGCCGCCCAGTGCGGAACTCACGGGGAAAGTAGCGTCGAAACTCGGGGCCCTGTGCGGAAGAAAGCTCCGCACTGGAATTCTAGTGCAGAAACGGCTTTGTTCCAGTGCTGAAACACCGTCAGGCCTGGAATTCCAGAGCTGAATCTTGACTCGGCACTCGTTTTCCGGTGCTAACTTCCACTTAGCACTCGTTTGCCAGAGCTCGGAGGCCGTTCACCACTGGATAGCCAGCGCTGAATTCCACTCGGTACTCGCTACCAGTGCTCGGAGACCGTTTACCACTGGATAGCAAGTGCCGAAGTCCCTAAGTAACGGATTCCTCACTGGATCGTTCCAGTGCTCGGTGACTCTTGGTGCTGGAAGCCGGGTTCTCAAATTATTTCGGCACCGGGCCTCTGGTGCTTACATCGCCCGCGCGCGGCGTACAGTACATTATCGTAGGCCAAGTCTACGTCTGTAAAAATGTGAGGATCTGAGCCTTGCAGTATTGTCCTGCCGATCAACTTGGCGTCCCAATTATAATTTGCTTCCCGGGCGGTACGACCTCAAAAATATAAGTGTTAAGAGTATCTCGGCATCTCGGTACCCTTTCTAAAGACAAGGTTAGATTTGCCGATTTAGAGTTTCCAGTGCTGAAGCCGCCGACACTGGACACCAAGTGTTGACGTACCATCGGCACTGGAGATCTAGGACGGAAGCCACCTCACCTCTGTATACCGAGTGCTGAGAAAGGAACCCGTTACTTCGGTACTTTTGCTGTCTGTTCTATTCGTGTTTGTCAAATTTAGTTATTTTTTGGCTAGCAGTCAGGTGTATGGGGAGTAAGGGGTCAGTGTCCATCATATTCCTTCTGTCCTAGACCTTTTGTTCGATGTACTTTCTGTACCCTCTGCTTGTGAATATTTTCGTCCTTCAGAAACCTAAAAAGGCTGTTATAATTAGTGGCAGAATTGCTAGTCGAGGAACACACCTACATATATCAAGCATACTGCCAAATGAATCCCTGAGAAACACCTGAGGCTCACTGAGAAGTGTGTTTGCCCACTTTTCTTACAATATGTGCAGGCTTGCCGAGAGCTTACACGAGTTATACTGCACTGAAGTCATTTCCAGTTTCTGTCCAATTGCAGAAGTGAGTTATCAGTGGCTCTGTGGCAGGGTACTAAAAAATATGTTTTTTACACGCACATGTGCGTGTCATGCAATGACAGTGAGTACTCCCAAATTGTTCAGTAAATACAGAAAATGATATATTGGGGTGACATAAACACTTTAAAGGGTTGAACATTAATATTGTTAGACCACAGCTTGATTACAAAGAAGTAGAAAGGGCCTGGCTACTGTACCCATACTGCTTTGCTGCAACTGTTTGAGTCTTTGTGTCCAAATGAAAATCAGGACAGGCATAAATATAAGGGGCAAGCCAGTCTGGGACATGAAGTGTGCTGGAAGAAGAGGAAAACAATTTTAAAGTTTTTTTACTGTCAGGAGAAAAGACTTGTTCTAAGCATGACACCAAGTATGATTCTAATCTCACTTATAATACTTAAGTCAAGCGCATCTTTAATCTTTATCAATGTGCATTGTGGGATTGCAAGCAATTAATACAAAATTATTATTAATCAAGTCTTACATAAGTGACTTATTTCATTCAGAACATTAATTTGACAATTTTCAGATTACAGGAAGATGCAGTTCTACTGAAGGACATTCTTGAACTATTGGTGCCCAAATAATCAGAATCTTGGGGTTGAGTCCTATGGTACAATAACTGTACATGACGTTTTGTGAATGAAGATCCTTTTTTTATCAGAATAAAAATAAGCAGGGGAATCTGAGAACCATGAAGAAATTACAAAATAATAATGTACATGTAGATGGGTGTTGCCTGATTCAAATGTTACTTGAAACCTTAGTGGGTATCCTTGACTTAGACCAGACCCACATCCATATATGAACAGAGAATGGTCGAGTGTTTTAGGTTAGAGGTAACAGTTCCATTTCTGGTGTTCCTGGTCCTTGGGAAGAGGAACTTTACACAACTTTCCTCATTCCATCCAGGCTAAACAAAGGTACCTGACTTTGGTTGGGTTAGTAAAAGGCAGTGGAATGAAGAGGATGGGCTCTGCCTTCCAAAACCATGCCCTGAAGCCTCAAAAAGGCTATCTGGAACTACCTTTACCTTTTAGTCTGTCATCTCCTTAAAAAAATAATACTAAACAGTTATGAAAGGATGACTATATCATATTTCGAGCTTGTATACAGCTAAAATATGTCAATAGCACTTAGATTAACTTACAATTCATCAACAGGAATGTAGATGATATCCACCGTCTCTGTCCACCACTGTCCATAGATGTCCTGAAACATCAGTAGTAAAATTTAATGTCACATCCACAATAAAGAAATGACTGTATCAAAGGAATCTCAAAGAATCAGCCCGCATCTCACCCGACACTTCCAGAACTTTCACACTGCACCTCCACTGACTAATTGGTTTGGGACATT
>NW_017803558.1:176683-177588 GCF_001625305.1 Branchiostoma belcheri | reverse complement strand
GTTGCCTGATTCAAATGTTACTTGAAACCTTAGTGGGTATCCTTGACTTAGACCAGACCCACATCCATATATGAACAGAGAATGGTCGAGTGTTTTAGGTTAGAGGTAACAGTTCCATTTCTGGTGTTCCTGGTCCTTGGGAAGAGGAACTTTACACAACTTTCCTCATTCCATCCAGGCTAAACAAAGGTACCTGACTTTGGTTGGGTTAGTAAAAGGCAGTGGAATGAAGAGGATGGGCTCTGCCTTCCAAAACCATGCCCTGAAGCCTCAAAAAGGCTATCTGGAACTACCTTTACCTTTTAGTCTGTCATCTCCTTAATACTAAACAGTTATGAAAGGATGACTATATCATATTTTGAGCTTGTATACAGCTAAAATATGTCAATAGCACTTAGATTAACTTACAATTCATCAACAGGAATGTAGATGATATCCACCGTCTCTGTCCACCACTGTCCATAGATGTCCTGAAACATCAGTAGTAAAATTTAATGTCACATCCACAACTAGAATTCCGAGATCTCATACCTCCATGAAATATGATCTTGATATGTAAATGTAAATTTCTTCTTTAATTGTTCAAATGACCTCTGCATTAACATGATATATGCATCGTGATGTATGTTAACTTTTGATTAACTTACAGATGTCCCAAGTATGACATTCTCATCATTCACCATTACGAAATCATAGAATTTTCACATTAATTATGCAAATTAGGTCATCATTTGCATAATTAGTATCTGTTGAAGTTCCGCCTGCCATAGGTTACATACATTACATGTATGTAGTATAATGTAAAACACTGTAATTATAGAATTTCCTCATTAATTATGCAAATAAAGTCCTCATTTGCATAATTTGCATTTAATTATGTACATCTCTCTCTCAGCTACCTACAC
>NW_017803558.1:166298-176663 GCF_001625305.1 Branchiostoma belcheri | reverse complement strand
GCCCCAGCATGCAACCGGCTTCGTTCTAGCCAATCAGAGCACAGGTCATCTAAGGTGAACCAATCAGAGCGTAGCTACTTGCATATTATAATGAGCATGCTGCATCACAGGGCGGCCGCGGCCAGGGCGACCGGCCCTGAGTGCGCGGGAAATGTGTTTTGCAACTATATATTTTTACGGGGATTTTCTGACGTTTGACGCTGACTTTGGCACGATATGATCGCACTACCATGTACACGCTATCGTAGGCGGCAAACGAGTGGTCATTTTTATACAATCGTCGAGAAATTTTGGCGTTATGCACCCGGAAGTGAGCCGATCTCAGTTTGCGTTCCCTTGATTTTTGACAGTTTCCCCCGTGTTTCCCCCGTCAAAATAAGAAACAAAACTAGAAAGGGCCCGACATTTTGCTTGAGAGCAAATGCAGCAGATGGCTTCACCACACTCCCCCATACCGAAAATGGATCTATCCTACGATGGCTGCCAATAGTCTACACCCCCATGCAGCAATGGAACCTTCCAATGCTGGAAATAGCCAAAAAGCCCTATTTTACATAACTTTAAAGTGGTGTACATGTATGTCAAAATCGTGAATGACATTCTTTGAACATGTGTCCAAGGTATCCCCATACCGAATTTCAGGTCATTCAGATTTAACATTAGGGCACAGGAGCCAAAAATGTACATTTTTGGTCCGAAAATAGCCAAAAAGCCTTATTTTTCCCAATTATAAAGTGGTGTATGTCAAAAGCTTGAATGACTTTTTGTAGACATATGTCCAAGGTATCCCCATACCAAATTTCAGGTCATTTGGTTTTAGTACCTGGGAACCAGATCTCAAAATGTATATTTTTTGCCTGAAAATGGCCAAAAAACACAAATAAAACAATTTTTCAAAAAAATGAAAACAAAGCGTCAGGGTATTTGCCCACTCTACCTTCATGCCAAATTTCGTGCTATTTGGCCTGAAAATGGCAGAGATGAATCCATTTAAAGAAATGGCAGGAGAAGGAGAAGGAGGAGGAGAAGGAGAAGAAACATGAGGGAACACAATATGTCTTCACCACTTTGTGGTGAAGCCATAAATATAACCTCCATGACACATTTCATGGAGGTAAATATAACCTCCATGACACATTTCATGGAGGTAATAAAGAAATGGCTGTATCAAAGGAATCTCAAAGAATCAGCCCGCATCTCACCCGACACTTCCAGAACTTTCACACTGCACCTCCACTGACTAATTGGTTTGGGACATTTTAGGTACTGGTAGTGTTGTCATTCCTACTTCCACATCTAAGATCACCCCTCTGCGCATGCCTCTCCCCAATCATGAACATTACCTCTCCTGCAACACTCCCTGTGTCTTGTCCTACCACATTCCGCTCGACACGGGTATCCCTAACAACGTCAAGGAAAAAATCTGGCAGAACAAGTGTGTGGACTTCAAGCCCAACTTTCTATCTTCTTTGCAGTATAAGTTATCCCTATCAGCAGTTAGCCTTTGTACCAATTCCTCATCAGCTTTTATGTATGTTCACACCCACATTTGGTGTGACTGTGGGAACATTTAGTTAGTATTTTATGTATACTTTTGTAAACTCATGAGGATAAAATCTGGCCAGGCATATCATTTTTGATATGTAGTTGTACACTGTAGAAGTGTTTGTAGGAACACACGTGAATGTTGGTATGGTTTGAAGGTCTCCCTAAGATGTACCTTCTAAGTTCCATGTCTGCCATGTACATTTGTACCTTAAGCAGGACAGCATCTGCCTTGTACAGCAAACAGCGTGACTTGGTGGCCCGTAGTTTCCAGTCTGGCCGCCATCGGAACACCAGCAGTGCCAGGAGGATGCCTACAGGACCTCCCCCACACAGGAACACCAGACAGAAGCACAGGATAGCCTTGTGGGTGTTGGTATGGTAGCCCCTGCATTCCTAGATGTACATGTAGGGTGATGAGCATTCTTTGGAATTTTTTAATAAGGGTTTATGTACTAGTACTATAAGTCCATTAATGATCACAAAATGCTAAAGTTCACGGTTTTCATGAAGACCCTCTTCTCGTGAACTCACCTCCTCGCGAACCCATTCTGTATGTACCACCCCCCTCCCCACACATTGTGCATCTCAACTTCTTTTTATGTATTGTACTATACTCTACATTACGTAGTACTAGTAAATGACAAGACTCAGCAAATAACATCAGACTTCATGCTCATGCTCATGTACTTTGTTCATCATGTAGTCAGCAGCAGGCTGCATTTAATAATTTTCTGCAATGCTCGATCATACATGTACAAGTACATGTAGTTGGAACTGACTTGGCCAAAAATAGGATTAGAGCGCTGTAACGAAAAACAGCGAAGTTTAATATTGACTCTGAATACAGCAGAAATATAGATTGATACATTTTGGGCTAAGCTTTTATTCTTTCACTACATCATGTGATTACATTACATTACATAAATAAACAATGTTTGACAGTTATCAACAGATCAATGGAGCTGAAAGTTGAAATGACATCTGCCATACCATCTCATCTTCACTCCCATGATTCAGCAGTGTGGGCGACCTTTCCACTGCAGCCATACGTGTCCCTTGAGCAGATATTATCTGTAGGCATGGAGAGTACAATAAAATCTATCATTATATTAGCATTGTATGAACAACTGGTAACCAGTTTTGTACATTGTAGTAAGCAACAGGGGAAAATGGGGGAAACTTGCAATCGCCTGCACTACAGCCAGATGATACCCCTCCACTTCCACCTTGTTGAAAAGCAGCCATGTAGGCTGAACAAGTTTCCAAGCAAAATAAAGGTATTGACTTGACTTGATGATCTGATGAGAAGCTGGTGTGTTACGCTGAAATGCAGTTACATGTATACCGGCTATACCAGAATGATACAGATGCAGATGATAACAATAAGATTTACCAAGACATAGGATGTCTAAGGTTTGATTGACATGCTGGGGAGGGCCATTGTTAATCAATTTTTGATTTTGGGTAGGCAAGCTACCATTGTAGAGGCCAAGGTCAAGTTCGAAAACAGGCCTCATCGGGGGGTCCCTATGTCGCTGCAGTGGACCTTTTGTGGTTAGATATATAATGACTTTTCCCCCACCAACCTCTGTTTTGATTCAGATGGGGACATCTGTCTCCCCATCTCTAATCAATTCTTACAATTGAGGGGCTGTCCTATAATTACTTGGGGGGGGGGCTTGCGTCAGGTCATTCCCTAAATTGTAAGGCCAGACCAAGTAATTTTTATGGATGACTTCCACTGGAGACCTAACCTGCAAAAGCGTGATAAAATACATGAAGGGCCAAAAAAACTGATTAAGATGCATAGATTTGGAATATACTAACTGTGGAAATACAATGGTTAGGACGCAAATTGAATAAAAGAACATAGTGTAACAACAAACGAAAACAGCAATAAATCTCCCCTGTTCTGATTCCTTCCTTTCATCACATCTTCTCTTATTACATTTTGCGACACTGTCGTGACACTCTGATCATAATACAGTAAGCAGNGACATTTTAGGTACTGGTAGTGTTGTCATTCCTACTTCCACATCTAAGATCACCCCTCTGCGCATGCCTCTCCCCAATCATGAACATTACCTCTCCTGCAACACTCCCTGTGTCTTGTCCTACCACATTCCGCTCGACACGGGTATCCCTAAGGGACTGTACGATATTTACCGGGGAGGGGGGCCGGTCGTCCGGGGGTAGCGTAAAAATTTTTTCCTAGGCCCTCCCCCCAGGTCAAAAATTTTTTCCTAGGCCCTCCCCCGGCTCAAAAAATTTTTCCTAGGCCCTCCCCCCGGCGTGAATCATAGAGAGTGAAATTTCGTATGGGGAGGACGAGATTTTGATTGAAAAATTTTCCCCGCTTGAAGCGCCGAAGGCGCTGGCCATCGCGCCGCAGGCGCCACTGTGACCACTAGAGCCCGAGTAGGCCCGGCTTTTTTTTGGGGGGGGGGCATGTCCCCCCCGGAAAAATTTTGAATTTCAACCCATGTTTTGCATGTTGAGGGACAAATTTGGCAGCACAAATTTAGCTGGAACATCGACCTATAAATTTAAAGTCAGTAACGTTAAGGTCAGTCAGTGTAATCGAAATAATCCTCTATCTAGCCTACCTTTCGTCCACGTCTTCCGCGTCAATTTTATTACAAACAGGGAAACAATATTGCCAAGTTACGTGTTGTTTTCAATTAACTTTGGAGAGACATAGATAGAAATGTTAAAATAGTCCTTGGTTTAATAAAAATACCAAGTTAATCCGTCGACATCCGACATCCACGCCGAGAAGTTCGAGCGAGTTGCGAGGCGGGACCAGCGGGTCACCTTTGCCGACGCACGCACACCACTGGGAAGGGTGCGTTGAACGGCGAAAATTAATTTTCAAAATCTTCAGACAAGCCTTCCATACATTTTTGATCGGTATCGTTTCGACTGACGCGATTTTAATCCATGTAATTTGGCTGTGTAGTCCAGTTTCGCCGATTCTGGCGAAAAAGCAAGATTTTGAAGGGGACTGTGGGAGATTTGGGCGAATACATTATAATAATAGGGATGGATATTATTGGAACGTAAAATTCTGCCGATTCCAATGACCGGCAAATCGCTACGATATGTATGGACAGACGTTTAATCATGTTTTGATCGTGTATACAAACGTTGTACAGTTAAAGGGATCTTGGAAAAAATTTTACCTAGGCCCTCCCCCAAATTAAATTTTTTTTCCTAGGCCCTCCCCCCGGCTCAATTTTTTTTTCCTAGGCCCTCCCCCCTCAGACGACCGGCCCTCCCCCCCCGGTAAATATCGTACAGTCCCTAACAACGTCAAGGAAAAAATCTGGCAGAACAAGTGTGTGGACTTCAAGCCCAACTTTCTATCTTCTTTGCAGTATAGTTATCCCTATCAGCAGTTAGCCTTTGTACCAATTCCTCATCAGCTTTTATGTATGTTCACACCCACATTTGGTGTTACTGTGGGAACATTTAGTTAGTATTTTATGTACACTTTTGTAAACTCATGAGGATAAAATCTGGCCAGGCATATCATTTTTGATATGTAGTTGTACACTGTAGAAGTGTTTGTAGGAACACACGTGAATGTTGGTATGGTTTGAAGGTCTCCCTAAGATGTACCTTCTAAGTTCCATGTCTGCCATGTACATTTGTACCTTAAGCAGGACAGCATCTGCCTTGTACAGCAAACAGCGTGACTTGGTGGCCCGTAGTTTCCAGTCTGGCCGCCATCGGAACACCAGCAGTGCCAGGAGGATGCCTACAGGACCTCCCCCACACAGGAACACCAGACAGAAGCACAGGATAGCCTTGTGGGTGTTGGTATGGTAGCCCCTGCATTCCTAGATGTACATGTAGGGTAATGAGCATTCTTTGGAATTTTTTTAATAAGGGTTTATGTACTAGTACTATAAGTCCATTAATGATCACAAAATGCTAAAGTTCACGGTTTTCATGAAGACCCTCTTCTCGTGAACTCACCTCCTCGCGAACCCATTTTGTATGTACCACCCCCCCTCCCCACACATTGTGCATCTCAACTTCTTTTTATGTATTGTACCATACTCTACATTACGTAGTAAGTAAATGACAAGACTCAGCAAATAACATCAGACTTCATGCTCATGACCATGTACTTTGTTCATCATGTAGTCAGCAGCAGGCTGCATTTAATAATTTTCTGCAATGCTCAATCATACATGTACAAGTACATGTAGTTGGAACTGACTTGGCCAAAAATAGGATTAGAGCGCTGTAACGAAAAACAGCGAAGTTTAATATTGACTCTGAATACAGCAGAAATATAGACTGATACATTTTGGGCTAAGCTTTTATTCTTTCACTACATCATGACACAAATAAACAATGTTTGACAGTTATCAACAGATCAATGGAGCTGAAAGTTGAAATGACATCTGCCATACCATCTCATCTTCACTCCCATGATTCAGCAGTGTGGGCGACCTTTCCACTGCAGCCATACGTGTCCCTTGGGCAGATATTATCTGTAGGCATGGAGAGTACAATAAAATCTATCATTATATTAGCATTGTATGAACAACTGGTAACCAGTTTTGTACATTGTAGTAAGCAACAGGGGAAAATGGGGGAAACTTGCAATCGCCTGCACTACAGCCAGATGATACCCCTCCACTTCCACCTTGTTGAAAAGCAGCCATGTAGGCTGAACAAGTTTCCAAGCAAAATAAAGGTATTGACTTGACTTGATGATCTGATGAGAAGCTGGTGTGTTACGCTGAAATGCAGTTACATGTATACCGGCTATACCAGAATGATACAGATGCAGATGATAACAATAAGATTTACCAAGACATAGGATGTCTAAGGTTTGATTGACATGCTGGGAAGGGCCATTGTTAATCAATTTTTGATTTTGGGTAGGCAAGCTACCATTGTAGAGGCCAAGGTCAAGTTCGAAAACAGGCCTCATCGGGGGTCCCTATGTCGCTGCAGTGGACCTTTTGTGTTAGATATATAATGATTTTTCCCCCACCAACCTCTGTTTTGATTCAGATGGGGACATCTGTCTCCCCATCTCTAATCAATTCTTACAATTGAGGGGCTGTCCTATAATTACTTGGGGGGGGGGCTTGCGTCAGGTCATTCCCTAAATTGTAAGGCCAGACCAAGTAATTTTTATGGATGACTTCCACTGGAGACCTAACCTGCAAAAGCGTGATAAAATACATGAAGGGCCGAAAAAAACTGATTAAGATGCATAGATTTGGAATATACTAACTGTGGAAATACAATGGTTAGGACGCAAATTGAACAAGGCTGAGGCAATAAAAATTATTGCCAAGGCGACGACTGAATGATATATATTATTTCATGTGGTGGAGCTAGCAATCTACATTACAATTATCAGGAGAACATATTTCCCTATGTTATAAAGACATGCACGTAGTGAAATTTACAGATGGGTGGAGGAGGTGTGGGGCAATATACCAAATACACGTATAGGAGGAATCAGCCGTTCTTCCCCAGCAATATAGATTTTATGATGACATACTTACTTACTTTACTTGAGTTCCCGCTAGAAACAAACTGAAAACCATCCTCCACTTCACTCTATCCTCCACCAGAGACTGGATTTTATGTCTGGTCTGAAGTTGTTACTCCCTTGACTTTTTTTTTACCTTTTGTGGGTTCCAAAAGGACGGATAATTTCTTTTCTCTCTGTGACCTGTTTGAATATGGCCTCTTGCCAAAGACAGCTACATGCTCTCTGTCCACGGTGTGGGGAGAAGACTGATGACCAGTAATTAATCATGCCAGGCATCTGGATGGGTGGCACGTGGGCACCCCGTGTAAGTTACCTGCTTGATCCAAAAACCACATGGCCCAAGGTTTCCTCCAAACCAATTCCCTGGGGAACGCATTCGTGCAATTTTTGAAATTCTTTCAAAGCGATCGTAGTACTTACACAAATGCCTCCGCCCCAAAGGCGTCGCCAATAAAAGAACATAGTGTAACAACAAACGAAAACAGCAATAAATCTCCCCCTGTTCTGATTCCTTCCTTTCATCACATTCTTCTCTTATTACATTTTGCGACACTGTCGTGACACTCTGATCATAATACAGTAAGCAGAACTTTTGGTAACACTAACAGTTCTTTTTTTTCAGTCCAACATCAAATAAATGGGGGGGCTAAAACGGTGACAGTGCATCTGTAAATCTGTGGCAAACCCTTTCGGGGTGTTCCGTAGAATAAAAAAGGAAACAAAGGAGTACAGAGATTCTTTTGTACTCTAGACCAAATTGATTTCTAGTATTAAAAAATGTTTGTTTATCTAGAACAATGTCCCTATGATGAAGGCATGAGATCTCCGACCTCTAGTTCTAAAGGTTGCCTCACCTGCACCAGAGTGTAGATGAAGAAAATGAAAAAAAAGTATTTTGAGCCCACATATTGTTGGATTAAGGGGCGATAGTTTTTGTTGAGATCACTGTTGCTTTATTTATATACCTGAGCACACATGTACATACACTGTGCCCTCTACAGATTCCCAAGAATTATTACACCAAACACCATGAACTCGGTCCGTTGAAAGATTCCAGAGAATTCTCCGTACCATGAAACATACGTATTCAGATCAAAAATAAATCATCAGAGTTAGAAGACACACCAATAGTCAACAACGATACAGAGGAACAAAATCAAACAAGCGATCTCAAACCTCAAGAATATGGCATTAGGCTTCTGGAAGTGACTTACATGTAGTTACCTTCGTCAAGAAGGTTTATATATAATGTTTTCGTGGCATGCAGGCACTTAGTTCACTAAATCTGGTGTAGTGTGGGGGTGGATGGCCGACATCATCACACTGTCGGTAATACGAACGATCACCATGATGTCACGGAAAGCGAGTGGTAGAAAAACACAGGTGACAGTTGGCTGATTTGGCATTGCCTACCAATAATTTGCATATATGATGTAAACAACGATCGCTAGTATTTTGACTGACCCAAGCAAAGCAGGATATACCAAGATCTTATCTGATCACTAACAGGAGGACCAACAATATAACATTATGGGTTCCACGCAGGTGCAGTACATAATACTACATACTGCTGACGTGTTCGTAAATTTTTGTAGGAGGCAATACATGTATAGCATCAAAATTTACATTGTATAGCATCAAAATTTTAAAACAGTTATGTTCAGTTATTTTTTAGATTACACCGTAAATCATATTTAGTTGGTTGTGTTTCTCTACCCTACTATAATTTTTAATGCATTGAAGAGAGTCACCCATAGGGCAAAACCTGTGTTTTTCTGTTAACACTTTTATAACACTAACTGCCACCTTGTGTTACATTAATCTCCAAGCAGATCCTTTTGGTGGCCGCAAAAGACAATATCAAATTGGCCAGGCGCAGATATACAAAAGTAACGCCCTCCTTTCTCGGCTCTGGAACACTAACTTAGTCTAGAGCGGAAGTGAGGTCCTCAGCACTGGAACGTTCTTCAAACCAAACCACTGGAATGTCCGAGATTATGCGCCCTCCCCCGGGCCCCCACCACCAAAACAATTAACAAAGATTTCACATACTTTTTCCTGACCCAATATCTGTAACAGTTTTCTTTACACCGAAAGCACAGGTTAATCTATGGGCTAACATACCAACTGGGAAAGCAAACGGAGGTAGAAAACCTGCTCCAGACGACCACAGTAAAACGTTTCACCATAATTTTGGTTGCCTATCAAGACCAAGGTGAAGCTAGCGGCGTTCTAGCTGGCCTTCGATTCGTAGCCGGCGTTTCGCCGCTTGATTGAACATAGCAGCTGATTCGGGTACCGATTCGAAAACAAGGAAAATCAGTAAGGCCATGTTGATTTGATTATATGGATGACATCCATGCGCGCATGAATTTTCGGCCGTTTCCAAAAAAAAAAAGAAAAGTTTTCAACCATACTGTAAATCGTACAAAACAGTTGTAAAATGAGCAAAAATATACCGTAAGTTAACAAGGCTGAGGCAATAAAAATCATTGCCAAGGCGACGACTGAATGATATATATTATTTCATGTGGTGGAGTAGCAATCTACATTACAATTATCAGAAAAACATATTTCCCTATGTTATAAAGAAATGCACGTAGTGAAATTTACAGGATGGGTGGAGGAGGTGTGGGGCAATATACCAAATACACGTATAGGAGGAATCAGCCGTTCTTCCCCAGCAATATAGATTTTATGATGACATACTTACTTACTTTACTTTGGTCGAGTTCCCGCTAGAACCAAACTGAAAACCATCCTCCACTTCACTCTATCCTCCACCAGAGACTGGATTTTATGTCTGGTCTGAAGTTGTTACTCCTTTGACTTTTTTTACCTTTTGTGGGTTCCAAAAGGACGGATAATTTCTTTTCTCTCTGTGACCTGTTTGAATATGGTCTTTGGCCAAAGACAGCTGTGCTCTCTGTCCATGGTGTAATGAGAAGACGGATGACCACTTATTAATCATGCCAGGCAGCTGGATGGGTGGCACGTGGGCACTTGGTGTAAGTTACCTGCTTGATGCAAAAACCACATGGCCAAAGGTTTCCTCCAAACCAATTCCCTGGGGAACGCATTCGTGTAATTACCTTCGCCAAGAAGGTTATGTTTTCAGGGGCGTTCGTGTATGTGTGTGTGTGTGTGTGTGTGTGTCTGTCTGTAACACGATAACTTGAGAAGGCCTTGATGGATTGTCTTGATACTTGGTAGAGTGGGAAGGTCTTGATGAGACCTACAAAATGATTAGTATTTTCGGACCCCCTAGCGGCTTGTTATGGTACTGCAGC
>NW_017803558.1:161918-163677 GCF_001625305.1 Branchiostoma belcheri | reverse complement strand
TGCAGGGGGGTTTAAAGGACAAATGTTTAAAAGAGGATAACTCAAGAACCGATTGATGGATCATCGTGATTTTTGGTATGTAGGTAGCTGAAGTGATGCTTGACATAATGATATTACAATTATGCGAATATTGATGTAATTTGCATAATTAATGAGGAAATTCTATAAATCAGCTGCATTCCATGATAGGAAGTTCAAGCTTGTAACATATGTTATTAAGAACGAGAGAAACACAGGCAAATATTGATTATGCAAATGAAGACTTAATTTGCATAATTAATGAGAAAATGTTATAATTGCGTAGTGGTAACTGCCTGGAATTTCATACTTGGGGTGTTTGAGAATTAAGTAAAGGTGAACATATATAAACATAACTTATTCAAATAAGGACCACATTTGCATAATTTATGAGAAAATGGCATTGTTTAAGATTAGACTGTCTTTTGATGGAGAATATGATCAACAGACTGATATAATTCATGCAATTGAGGATCCTATTTGCATAATCAGGGTGATTAGTATATTTCTTATTCATAAAGGCTAACATCATTTGGCGAAGGTATGAGATCGTGGAACTCTAGTTTTTGAAATTCTTTCAAAGCGATCGTAGTACTTACACAAATGCCTCCGCCCCAAAGGCGTCGCCAAAAAAAAAGATAAGTAAAAACTATACCAATGTCGTAGAATGCCAAAATCAAACAAAAAAAGACGAAATTGTAAGGAAATGAACTTGAAGATTAGATTATTCGCCAAACCATATTCTGTCCCATTTGTTCAACCCTCATGACCACGTAGATTTCATAATGAAAACAACTTTTTTTTTGCAAAACTTTTTTTTACTCGCACGCGCGCATCAGTTTTGGGGCTCCCGGAGGATGTCATCCATATAATCAAATCAACATGGCCTAATATATAAATTAAGCCAAAAATATGGCAGGTGAACTTGAAAAAAGCGTTTTGATAGCTTAGTACATCACAAGTCTACTACAAATTTCAGATTTTACTTTGGATTTTGTCGTGGGTCGTGTGGCGTAGCGGCAGAGTGCTCGAGTCGGAACCAAGAGATCTGACATGCCACCGATCTTGTGCCCTTTGGAAAGGCCCTTCACACGACTTTCCTCACTTAAAAATGAGTATTGTCCTGCCCTGTATTTATACCCTGTATTAATAAGTTCATAGATGAATTAGAGTATGTATAAATTCTTTTTATTATCAAATGATCTTATAGATATTTCTCATAATGTACAAGTATCATGTTACCTCTTTTACACCCCCATCCCTTGGAAACAAGCATATACTTCCTCAACTTACTGTACAATTGACCCATCAGCTAGGTTCTTTCAATATAGACTCTTACATAAGTTCTTACCTACAAACGGACTTTTACATATTTGGAAATGTATTGATAATCCATTGTGCTCATTCTGCCAGTCCGAGGAAGAAACCTACCTTCATGTGTTTTGGGAATGCCCTAATCTAATTAGCTTTTGGGATAAAATAAAAACTTGGTTAACAACAGGTCAACATATTTATTTAAATAGTTTTATCATTATCTTCGGAAACCTGCTCCTGGCACCCCTACAATCCAAAATTTAATTATCCTGTTAGCAAAAATCTTTATATACAATAAATATAAATAATAATATAAATATAAATATAATATCTTTATATACAATAAGAAAAAAATTAAAAAATAAAAAGTCCAACAAAGTAAATTTTGAATCCTTTCTTCGATATGTAAATTTCTTTTAAAAAGTTG
>NW_017803558.1:159485-161898 GCF_001625305.1 Branchiostoma belcheri | reverse complement strand
GTCCATGGTGCTGATTTGTGGCATCCTGACCTATGTTCATCTTTTGTGCTCTCCTTGTCGCGCTTATAGCTAGCAACCCACTTCTTTATATTTCAATAAGAAGGGTAGTCATCAACAAGTGTCTTGACCATGTCTTCATGGATTTCCTTAGGAGACATCCCTTTTTATCGATACACTTGATCACAGCACACGCTTCTGTTGCGGCCTATTTTGTGTATTTTCGCCCTCACCCACCCCATTTTCACGGGGCGTCACGTGCTAATTAATGAATATAAAAATTTGAATTTTTGTGTGCAGTGATGTAAGACGTCATAGTATACAGCTATATTAAAGAATAGGAGTTTGACCTTTATTTTCTAGGTGAGGCCGAGAACTTTTTGATCACCCCTCGTATTTAAATAGTTTTATCATTATCTTCGGAAACCTGCTTCCTGGCACCCCTACAATCCAAAATTTAATTATTCTGTTAGCAAAAATCTTTATATACAATAAATATAAATAATAATATAAATATAAATATAATATCTTTATATACAATAAGAAAAAAAAATAAAAAGTCCAACAAAGTAAATTTTGAATCCTTTCTTCGATATGTAAATTTCTTTTAAAAAGTTTAATACTATATTGCTGCAAGAAAATGAAAAGTAGAAAAACATCTTGGAAAATGGGGCACTCTTGGTGATTAGTACTGTTGTGGTAAACTTTTAGTATGGCTACTTTTGTCTTTTTCTTTGTTTGACTATTGACCCTTATTTGTATCTGTGTCCATAATATCACCAGGGTCCATAATATCGCCACCTTGAGAAACAGTGTGCTTAAAGATCAGTGTGCTTTTTACTGCAACATACTTTTGGTATGCACTCCTGCACACATTAAATGTACATACCTAGGGTGTGTTGCAGTAAAATTATCTTTAAGCACACTATTTCTCAAGGTGACGATGTTATGGACCCTGGTGATATTATGGACACAGATGTTATATTTCTTGAGATAACAAATTAGGTATTGATTTGTAACTGGATGGTTCCCAATCTATGTTATTTCTTTGTTATTAAAAAAAACAGCTGACACGGGCTGACCGAAAAAAAAAAAAATAAGTTGATATAACTTGAGTGTGCCGTCGCCATGTTGGTCATAAATGGTTGGAATATATAAACGTTAAAAAAAAGAAGATTTTGCCTGCCGGATTTGCTGACAGCGGAACTGTTATAAATTAGGCATAAGAGATGTGCTCAGCACTTATATCTGCACCAAACTGAACGTGGCTCGGCGGATTATGATAGTCAATAATCAATACTACATACTAAAAGTATCAACTTCAACGTGCCGGATTTTAAAAATGAGGCACGTACTTTGCATACACACAGACAAAGTTCACTGTCTACACCGAATTAAACGTGGCCCGTTGACTTGAAAGGCGGATTATGATAGCCAACGACCAAGGCTATATAATGCAAGTATCACATTTAACGGGACGGATTTGATTAATGAGCCACAGCGATACTTTTTTGGGGGGGGGGCAAGACGTGTGGAACATGGCGGTCAAATGGGCAATCTGAGTGGGCTGGAAAGGGTATAAAGACAAGTCTATCTTCCGTCTAACTAAATGTGGCCCGTTTAATTCAAAGATTGATACTTATAGCCATACACCTACTCTTTGTATTAAAAGTATCAAATTCAACGGGCCGTTACCGAGGCACGACGGTACTGAATGAGTATTAGAGGGCAGAATTTAATAATAATTTAATAATTTAATTTGAACATGATCTCCCGCTGCGTTTACATACATGCAAAGTTCATTGTCTACACCGAACTAAACGTGACACGCTAACTCAAAAGTCGGCTTACGATAGTCAACAACCAAGACTATATACTAAAAGTATGAAATTCAACGGTCCGGGTTTATTTAATGAGGCAGTATGAGGGCAAAATGTTATATCTTCCGCCGCGTTTGCATACAAAGTTCATTGTCTGCACCGAACTAAACGTGGCCCGCTAACTTTAAAGACGGATTACGATAGTCAATAACCAAGACTTTATACTAAACAGGAAAAATTCAACGGGTCGGATTTAATTAAGGAGGCACGACGGTACTTAAATGAGTATCAGAGGGCAGAATTTCAAATCTTCCGCCGCGTTTGCGTACAAAGTTCATGGTCTGCTGTGGAGTAAACGTGGCCCGCTAACTTTAAAGACGGATATTACGATATACGATAGACTTCAATTCTAATGCGATAGGACGAAAAAAACAAGGCGGGCCAAAAAAAAACAGCATTCCTACATTTTCGAATTTTGACATGATAAACTTTTTAAACAAGAAATGATACCTACATTGTGCTAAGTTTATGGCCAACTATTACAACATCCATTTGTCACTGAAAAATAAAAGTTTTCAATGAATCATTGTACAAAT
>NW_017803558.1:155703-159465 GCF_001625305.1 Branchiostoma belcheri | reverse complement strand
ATGAGGGCAAAATGTTATATCTTCCGTCCGCGTTTGCATACAAAGTTCATTGTCTGCACCGACTAAACGTGGCCCGACTAACTTTAAAGACGGATTACGATAGTCAATAACCAAGACTTTATACTAAACAGGAAAAATTCAACGGGTCGGATTTAATTAAGGAGGCACGACGGTACTTAAATGAGTATCAGAGGGCAGAATTTCAAATCTCCCGCCGCGTTGCATGCATACAAAGTTCATGCTCTACACCAAAATAAACGTGGGCCGCTAACTTTAAAGAAGGATTACGGACTTTTATTTTTATTTATTTATTTATACTAAACCGGTAAAATTCAACAGGCCGGATTTAATTAATGAGGCACGACGGAAACTCAATGAGTATGAGAGGGCAAAATGTTATATCTTCCGCCGCGTTTGCGTACAAAGTTCATGGTCTGCTGTGGAGTAAACGTGGCCCGCTAACTTTAAAGACGGATATTACGATATACGATAGACTTCAATTCTAATGCGATAGGACGAAAAAAACAAGGCGGGCCAAAAAAAACAGCATTCCTACATTTTCGAATTTTGACATGATAAACTTTTTAAACAAGAAATGATACCTACATTGTGCTAAGTTTATGGCCAACTATTACAACATCCATTTGTCACTGAAAAATAAAAGTTTTCAATGAATCATTGTACAAATGGTTTTGATTCAGTGGGAACATTACATATTTACAGCCACTATCACATGTAAAGGAATGAAATACACCACTGCATCAAAGTAAAAGACAAAACATAGGAATCAGAGCCTTGTCTTGTCCCCTCTCTTTATATTTATCTGCCACCCACGTTCCGGCATGGCAACAGACATTTTTTCAGCATGTTTGTTCATCACTGTCTGAGGGCAATAATTTTTGTCAAAATCAGGCGAAAATTGATGCGCACGCTGATGTTATCTATGAAAATTACTTGCCGTGGCTTTATATGTAAATACTAGAAATGCCTTCTTCGTTACAAAACTGTTATTGTATGGAAGATATGACCAACTTATATGTATATAATCCATGATTGAAATGAAAATACTGTGAAAAATGCATAATCCGTCAGTCGGAACGGTCAACAACATGTATTAAGCTAACGAAAGGGTACGTCACCTCGTAAGGGGTGGTTTAACCCCGACTAATACGGTCGACTGAATGCGGCTACAGGACATATCCACACGACTGTAGACGCAGAATACAGTAGATGATGATGATGATACGGTCGACCGATGATGATGAAATGACGTGTCCTCATTAATTATGCAAATGTATTCCTCATTTGCATCATTTCAATGCATTCATGTACAACTCTCTCTCAGCTACCTACATACCAAAAATGATGAAAATACGTTGTTCCTATCTGGACTTATTGGCTTTAAACGTTTTTCCAGAAACTAACCTGCAGTTCCAGAACAAGCTGCTAGGGGGACCAAACTTACACCACTTATTCCCGACAGGATAAGCTATCTGTCACCAAAAAATCAAGACCATAGCATGTTCAGGACAAAAGATACAAAAACCGAAAGTTCTGCTGCAGTACCGAGGTGATCCACCAGGAGGCCCATATTTGACCTTGACCTTCATCTTCCTAAGACTTACCAGCATACCAAATATCATCACAATCCATAAATGCGTTATGAAGTTATGCTGACTACAAATGTGCGGAAACACACACACACACAGACGCACCAAAAACAATACCTCCATTTTTCATGGAGGTAAATATAACATGGAGGTGAATATCTACACCTGACGAAAGCATGTATTCCATAAACTCTAGCTACCTTCGCCTAGATTATGTTGTCAGAGGCGTTCGTGTGTCTGTGAACAAGATAACTAGAGAAGGCATTGACGCATTGTCTTCATATTTGGTAGGTGGGTAGGTCTTGATGAGACCTCAAAATTATTAGATTTTGGGCCCACTGGCGGCTTTATATTGTACTGCAGCGGAACTTCCGGTTTTGATATTTCATGATCTAGACTTGCTAGGGTCACGAAATTTTGATGGTAGATAGCTCTTGTGCTGGGGATAAAGTTGGACATGAGTTTGAGCCCCCTAGCTCCTTGCTCTGGAACTGCAGGGCCGTTTGTTGAAAAATGTTTAAAGGAGGATAGCTCAAGAACCGATTAATGGATCATCGTGATTTTTTGTATGTAGGTAGCTTAAGTGATGCTTGACATAATTATGCGACAATTTGCATAATTTATGAGGAAATTCTATAAATCTGCTGCATTACATTATAGGACTATTCAAGCTTGTGACGTATGTAATTGAGAACAAGAGAAACACAGGCAGACATTGATTATGTAAATGAAGACTTAATTTGCATAATTAAAGAAAAATGTTATAATTCAATAATGGTAACTGCCTGGAATTTCATACTTGGGGTATTTGAAAGTTAAGTGAATATCATTAAACATAACTTATTCAAATAAGGACCTCATTTGCATAATGTATGGGGAAATGATAGAATGGCATTCTTTGTTAAAGGCGGGGTCACATTTCCCAACCCGAGGACCGGCCGGGCAGTCGTACGGAATGAAAATTATGATACAAGACAGCAAAACAAAGTTTTAGAAAATTAACCATGGGAACTATTTGCATATATTACTGATATAGATTGTTGATTTTTTGTTAATCGAAACAACCTGGCCGGGCCCCGGCTTGGAAATGTGACCGTGCCCTAAGATAAGACTGTTCTTTGGTGTTGAATATGTTCAACAGTTCATGCGATTGAGGATCCTAATTGCATAATCAGGGGGATTAATATATAATTTCATAAAGGCTAATATAATTTGGCGAAGGTATGACATAGTTATGTGACTTCTTGGTTAATTATACAAATTCGATATTGATTTGGATAATGGTTAGTACCTAATCATGACAGGTCACATATGCATCACTTAAGCTTCCCACATAAAACAAAAACACTACTACCGTTATCATTCACCTTGTTCTTGTGAGACATCCTCCTAAACACCCTGGCAGTTCCAGTACAGGCTGCTAGGGGGCGCAAACTTACGTCACTTCTTTCCGAGCAAAAAGCTATCCAAAATTCTTGACTCTTGACTATGCTGTAACATGTCCAGATCAAGAGATATCAAAACCAGATCCCAAAACCTAATCATTTTGATCACATCAAGACCTACCCAGGTACCAAGAAGTTAAGTCTCATGCATGACAATCCATCCATAGCTTCTTGAGTTATCATGCACACACACGTTTACGTTAACACATTGAGGGGTGACATAAGGCAAATACAAGGGAAGCTCTTTGACTTATACAAACAAGATTGGGCAATCAAAGTACATTTGAAGCCTAAACTAAGAATATATGCTCTGTTTAAAGATACTCACTGTATAGAAAGATATGTAACTTTTCTCACTGCTTAATTATTGGATCAATCCGCCAATGACGTCATCACACCCCATATAAGGGGCTGATAGCCCATTCACTCTGTGCATTTACTGGAAACATCCCCCCGGACCGGTTGGAGTCGCAGCGTCGTGGAGGTCTACCGGCCGACCAGCACGACAGCGTTTCGACAAGGAAGGAAGCACGGAGCGGAGACCGGAGTGCCTGGGGGAGAACTGCAAGGATTCTCGCTGACCAGTTTGGTCAAGGTTTGGCTAGTGTAGACGGTAGTGAGAGTCCAGAATTTTCGGCGTGTTTTTTGTGGCGCCACGGTTAGCGGGTAGGGCGAGGCGCGGCCTTGCTAGAGTGAGTTCGGTTTTC
>NW_017803558.1:141855-155494 GCF_001625305.1 Branchiostoma belcheri | reverse complement strand
AATGCTCATTAAAACATCAACATAAACGAACACTCTACAATGTATGAGGCACAAACTACTTGAATTGCAACTTACTTAGGTCATGACACTAGCATATACATGTATATACCTGTTGTAACATTTTTCTGAACTCAACACAGGCACTAGAAATGCAGGAAACAGTTTTTGGAAGTGTAAACTGTTACCTTTCAAATGCATACCACAAGTGCTTAATTCATAACACAAACATATTGTTTAAAGTTAATATTCATGTGGAATGTTTACTTTTTATACTTTTCGCAACAACACCAAAAAAAGCTGAAACTGTGAAAGAAAGATTTTTACTTCTATCTGAACTTTGCTATTTTGAATCTTTAACAACAGTATATTTTCTTTTTTCGTTTTATGCAAATTTACCCAAATTTATTGGTTCCAGATACAAACATTGTGTATTTCATTCTTCCAGAATTCTGGGGTTTCACAAGGGTTTAAAAAAACTGAACATGGTTAATTTTCCATTTTGCAACACTTCAAAAAGGCCTGTTTCACAGTTTGGAAGCAATACATGTAGGACTCCAGGCATGTTTCTAAACTACCAAGACGCAAGCTTTTCATCCTGAATAACTTTACATCTCACTTCTTGATGTCTAGAATGCTTATCATTCTTAGTTTCAATAAGGCAGCTGCTGTTGTTCGTGTAAAACATGTTTGTTACCTTGTTGTCCAGGTCTACAGCTACATCAAACAACTATTACAACAAGTCAACTACAGGTTTTGACATTTGCAGAAAATATAAAAATTACATTAGCAACTTGCTTGTATAGATAATATCATATATACTATGAGAACTACATAGCGGAATTCTACACAAACCACTATATGCAAAGAAACTAAATATAATTAGCATTAGCTTTACAAAATATACAGGGAACTGCTTTGTTACACAAGAGTTCTGTACATAATTTGTTCATTGAAGACAACATTTGATGTGGTCCTACAAAATTCAGTACCTATTTTTAAAAACGTTACTGTAAATATTTTGCTGACTGAGCTTGAAAACTTGGAAAACTATACTGGAAGCTGAAATGACTGATTCAAACCTATCTATGTAACAGTCTGCAAACAACTATCTTCACCAGAACTTGCTATATATTGGTACACTGTGTTTGTACACAAACTCTGTAACACAGGGATATTGGAGTGAATGGTCACTTCTAAACATATCACCATTGTTACAGGTCTGTGGATTTCCCACGGGATTGATTGTGGACTAGCAGGAAGTTGGCGGCCTTATCTACATCCCAGTTGCAGTATATGAGAGTCTGCTTGGCGTACTTGAAGTCGCCCTCGTCCATGTTGACCAGCTGTTGGAGTTTGATGAACTTGATGGCCTTGTCCACATCATATCTCATCTCACGTAACGCCATACGGCAATCCTCAGTGGAAACCTGACAGAAGAACCAACACAAAAGCTGGTATTTAGAAAGGACCCGCCTACAGAGACAAACGGAATGAACAGGTGCCAGGTTCTCCCTATGGTGGCACTTATGAAACATGCAGATGGCAGCAAGCCCATGCACTGCATGCAAAAACCCTAGCAGTTACTTCTTGAAGTGTGTGGTTAGGTTTCCCTAGAGTCTTATATATTTTGGAAGGTGGCACAGGCAAACCTTCCGAAGATAAGAAAGTATCTATTTTCTGAGAAAAAATTTATCTTCATCAGTTTATCCTAATACCCTTTATGAACCCTAGTTGATTGACTGGAAGGTCAGGCTAGGCTTGCCTGCAGTTTTCTCTTGAAAAGTTACAGTTATCTGTATAGTAAGTTTATCTGACAATTCTGGGCCAATAATCAGAACATTTTGTCTGATATTGTCAGGAAATAACTGCAAGGTTCAGATATCTAGAGTTGTTAACATTGTCCATGCTGAATATACACTACACAGCTACATTTACTTCTTCTACTGCCACATGCATGAAAAGCGGTATGGTCTAGAAATGGCCACTTCTTATGTACGCAAATCAACTCAGCAAATACAAATAAATCATGATCATGTATATGCATTTACAACATTTGTCCGGCATTTTTTTGAAGGTACTTAAATGACTGGGAGGTACTTTTTACCTCAGAACACACCAATTCAATTAATTGGATCTTGTATTCACCGGCTTCATTTTTTCCAGATTTGCGAAAAAAAATAATAATTCAGGTCCTGAATCAACTCCAAAATGCTCATATTTTTGCTCCACAGTTAAAGACAGCTCCTGGTTTTCGTAGTTGTTACAGCTTTTCCATCTAGCAATGCTGTGCTTTGATTAAAAGCACAGCATAAAGTTCAAAATTCATTGTTTGAATTATAAACCAGTGACTGGTATGTTGACATTATAGCCCCTGTCGTAGCTTTTGGGGCTCTCAGAGGATCTTCAGGTGTGTTTGTATCTTTTTATTTGTTCACTCTGTCACTTCATATTTTTCCTGGAAAAATCCAAGAGCCAACGAATCAAATTGGTGTGGCCTTGGCTTTACTAACTTCATGATGACCAAAACTAAGGAAAATATCTTTAAAAATTGCAACCAATTGTTGTGACAGAAAATCTGAGGTATTATTAGAATTTGCTCAGTTATGAAAAATGCCAGTCTGTAAGTCATTCAGGAATAATTTCTAAATATTTTAGAATGACTGTAAGTTGGTTAAAAAGTCTGATCTGCTGTACAGTTACATTGTAGGTTAATTGTTGAGAAGGCTATCCATGTTTTTTTTCCACAACAAGTGTCCCTAGTATGTTGTGGAAGAATGGGATGTGTTCTTCTCACCTTAGGGAGAACACTGTCACATTAGAATGAAAACTATGAAGAAAACAAAGAACAGAAATCAGAAGCAGTTAACTAAAAAAGTAAAGATAATAATAATAACAATAAAACAACTTTGACTGGTAAGCCATTATTAAAAACATTGTTGCTATTTATTAATTGCAATTAGTATGATGAATCTCTGAATATAGACTGAATCTCTCAATTTGAAGCTGTAAGATGCTACAATGTATATCAAGCATTAAACTCATCATCCGACAAAAGGGCAACAACATGCAATAGATCTGAAACAAAACAAACTAGCCACCAGTAGTGTGTAAATGCGAGCAATTTTAAAGTTTTTAGAAGACCGCAAGCAAAGGTCACAGGTCAGAATTGATAGTTCACACCACCTTGTAGGCCAGTCTTAGTCATACTTCTGTTTCAAGCTCCACAAAAACGCAAATTTTGTAGAACCAACACTGACAAGAGTGATGTTAGTACATGTGACAGGGACAAACATCCCCTTTGAAGTTTAGGGTTAGTTTAAACAAAAAACTACATATAGAAGAAAAATTAGCAATAATTGCACTGAGACAACAAAGAAATGATAACAATGGACGAACTGAAGGAAGTTTCCCTGTAAGTAGCATAGAGGTAAGCGTGAAACAGAAATACAGCTAATCCTGGCCCACAAGCTCAGTAGAAATGCCCATTAGTAAGGCATGCCAGTATGTGAGTGCCAAACCTGCTCCCCCACCACTCTCTGCATCTCAACTATCTCCCATCGAAGGGGTCTACGTCGAGGAATGTCTTTCTCGCGGTCTTTATTACCATTTCTGTGATGTGACAACGGCTTGCCGGTCATGTCCATGTAACCTTCATCTGTTTCTGATGTGTCTGTGGCAGAGCTGGCATTTCCCGGAGAACGATGGTACCTACGCGATGGTGGTGCCTCGTTTGCGGACTCCGCCGCGGGCGGGTTGGATGAGCAGTCCGACAGTTCGTCGTAGCTGGTGTTATCGATGGAGATGGCACTGGAGGAGCTGCTGTTCTGTTGGCTCTTCTTCAGTCTGGAGTCAGCGGTCTCACGTTTACTCCTGGGTTTACCCATAGCAAAGAAGGGATCGGCCATAAACATCTTTTGTCTAAGGAATGGGTCCTCGGGAAGCTTCTTGGCAGGCTCTGGTGCAGCTTCCTTCTTCTCTCCTTCTGGGACATAGTTCTTAAAGGTGATAGTCCCCTCAGGCGACGTGGTAAGGAAGACATTGTCGTTACCTTTAAAAGGTGAGTTGACTTCGCTATTGGTGCGACTGCGGTTGTTGCTGGGATACACAGGTGACCTTGGTGTTGTTGGAGAAGGCATCTCGGGAAGAGAAGAGGCATGTTGTAGTGATGAAGTACTCCCTGTGCCTGGGTTGTAGTAACTCTTGTCACTGGATGTGGAGGATGCTGTGGACTTTCTTGTCCTTCGACGTGGTTTGGGCCAGTTGGTCTGGATAGGCACTCTGGGTGGAAGCGGCACTGGGTTGGACAAGGAATCGCCGGACTCTGTGGATGTTGTTTCATCTGGCTCTTCTGGGACTGGCCTGGAAAGGAGTGGACTGTCCAAGGACCTTAAGCGGCCTATGGATGGACTGGAGTTGCTGTCCTCTTGGGAAGACCTATCAGAAGCACCCCTAATCCTTTCCTCCCACACCTTGGTCTCCTCCTGATATGCCACCCGCGACCTCTCCCTTGCCTCTGCTATGGAGTCAGTGGACACACCCCCAACCAATGCATCATATGCCTTTTTCCCGTCGGGGGAGATCGTTTCACATAGTTTTAATGCAACAAAGTCTGTGGGAGATTTAGGACTTCTCTGGGCATTGTCCGTACCTTTTGTTACTTTGCCCTCCTCTATTGTCTGAGACGTGAGAGATGACACCGATTTTGTTGGTGACCTTGGGCCACTGGAAACACTGCTGGAAGACTCGGTGCTTGCTGTTCTTCGGTATGTCCTTGCAGAGCTGGTTGGGACAGGGATGGATGAGGGAACCTTCTTGTCTTTTTTCTCCGGACTGGGAGGGGGTGCAGCTTTCTCCTCTTCTCCTCCAGTCTCCATGATTTTCAGCACATCATCCAGGAGAGATGGGCCAAGGTCCAGGTTCTGTGTAAGGAACATGAGGAATAAATCCAGTTTGGAAAATAATGTTGTCTGCAAATCATACCAAATAAAAATTTATCCCACTCTTACAATTTGGTAAGGCCTTTCAGTCTTTGTGATAGAATTGATAAGTAGTTGTAACAGTATTTTAGTTGGCTGTACAGAATTCTGAGACTTAATCCAATCTAAAAATGACTTTTATTTCATTTCATTTTATTTCATCAAGAAGAGCTACATGTATTATGTAGGGATTTTACACAGTTGGAGGGCTACATGTACTTACTAACTAACTATGGAATACCTATAGTTGACCTGGGCAGCGAGATACAAATGTACATGTATCCTACAGGCCAGAAGAGAGCATGCACAATCAACAATAGACTGGATACCAGGGTAGCTAATTATAAAATATAAGATCCTGTGACTGTGAGAAGCCAAGTGTTGGCTGGGTACCTACCAGGGACAGTACTGAGGTTGAGTCCTACCAGTTCGCACCATGCAGCAAGGAAGGGCCAAGGACAAGTCATGCATGCAGAGAAATAAGGAAAGAAACATGGCAGCAGAAATAAGTAAGGTGGTCATCATCTACCATGCTTGCAACAAAAGGAAACATAAACATCGAAACAGACTTTAATGAACACTGAAGTATTTTGAATAATCAAATCTCTAGCTCGTAAAATGTACAAGTCTGGCTTTTGAATTTGTTTTTGTAAGTCAAGTAACATACATGTATGTCATACAGACAGTGGAACAGTCGTAAATAAAAAAAAACACTTCAGTGTTTATTAAAGCCATGTTGCAGAAAAAAGGCCAAAGAATTTGTTCCAAAACACAAAAATGTATGAGAATGAGCCTTAATAGGATAAAAGAACAATTTACTACGAAACTGAAGGTGAATGTAGCAATAGGAAACAGCAATACAAAGATCTAGAGCAGATTATAAAAACTGATTCCAACACACACAAACACACACACACACACAAAAGATGACCTTTACAGCCATAAGTTACTAACTGACTGGTTGGATAGAACTGAAAAAAAAAGGAATGCATTGAAGGAGAAGGCCTCTGATGTTGTGTGAAGTACAGTACTTACAAAGTCATCCTTCCCGTTGGCCTCCCCTCCGCCATCACCTTCCAGGTCCAGATACTCGTGATCCGACACATCTGAGTTGACCACGTCCCCTGACAAGGCACGATCCAGAGAGTCCTGCGACTTGCTGGGAGACGAGGAAGACTGGCCAATGGGAGAAGTCCGTCCATCAAACTTGTCACCTTCAGAGAGGTGCAAGCGAGGTGGTTTGGGAGGTCCGGCCTTTTCCGGTGACTGGTCTGGGGTGGACATAGCTGAGGAATGACCATTTTGTTGTGATGCTGCTTGGTCTGAGTGCACATAAAGAAAACATGGAAATGTCTCTGTGAATAGTTTCATTAGGTTGGTAAAACAATGGACATTTTAGTTTTCTTTTTTTTTTACAACTATTATTATGAAGGCCACACCAATTTAATTTGTTGGTGCTTTGATTCGCCCATTTCATTTTTTTTTCAGATTTGCAAAATAAAAAAAAGACATTTCAGGTTCTGAATCAACTCCAAAATGCTCATATTTTGGCCCCAACAATTAAAGGGAGTCCCTTGTTCTTACAGTTTTCCATCTATCAATGCAGTGCTTTGATTAGAAGTTTGAAATTTATTGCTTGAATTACAAACCAGTCTGGTATGTTGGCTTCATGGCTCCTATCACAGCATTTGGGGCTATACTTAAGGATGCCTAGGTCTGTTTTTCATGTTTTTTCTGCCCTGTCACTTCATTTTTTTCTCTTAAATATGAGAACCAACAAATCAAAGTGGTGTGGCCTAAAAGGACATTACTTGCCAAGGTTTCATTTACTTTCTGAGCGAGATAGTAGAAGGACAAATGAAACATTTGCAGGTAACTTTCTCTTGTTTGTTGGTGGGGTGGGGATATGGCTAAGCCACAAGAACAAAACAAAATGTTAGTTGAAAAACAGGAAAACTTCAAGACTACGTATCCCATGCTTGCAAATTAATATTAAAGAAATTCGTCAATAAAACAAAGTTTCATAAATTCTTAATTCTTTGCAATCCTACTGTACAACCTTAAAATTAGTCACGCCTGCAAGAATTTACAGAACAAGTTCAGCTGACCAGAACAAAATACAAGTTCGCATAGCACACGAAACACGAAACAGATAAAAGCCATATTTACATGCAGATAAGCACTCACATGATGCACTCTTGACTGGAAGAAGATGACTGTGGAGGGAAACAAACATGGCAACACATTTTATCATCACTGATCATACATGTACCTGTGTCAAACAATATCTTTGATTACAGAGGTGTCTGTTATTCAAGGTTAATGACCTGCTTTCTAAATTTAAAAATTGTGTTCATGGTGACAAAACACCAGGCCAGTGACCTCTCACCACCAATAAATTATCAATAGTGCCAAGAGGTGGTTATAGGTCACTGGCTAGATGTAAGTGACCTCTCACCACCAATAAATTATCAATAGTGCCAAGAGGTGGTTATAGGTCACTGGCTAGATGTAAGGTTCCTGTTAACTAAAAATAATGTACCTGATATGATATTATTATCCTATACGACATACTGTATATACATGTGATGCTAATTAGATAGTGACCCACTTATCATGTTATGGTAAGAACTGCATCCCTTCCCATAATATATTCGTGTGTTCGTGTGTGTGTGTGTGTGTGTGTGTGTGTGTGTGTGTGTGTGTGTGTGTGTGTGTGTGTGTGTGTGTGTGTGTGTGTGTGTGTGTGTGTGTGTGTGTGTGTGTGTGTGTGTGTGTGTGTGTGTGTGTGTGTGTGTGTATGTATTTTTGTGTGTGTGTGTGTGTGTGTGTATACATACATACATACATACATATATATATATATAATATAATGTATATTATTGGTGGATCATTAATAGTACACCACTTTCTTCTTCTGTATCTGTATCAGTATACCCAGTATAACCGCCCTTCGCTGTAACACATGCTTATGCAGCTATGGAGGCTTGTAATTGGTCCACAAAGCTGGTATAATACTGTATGTGGAAATGACAAAGACAATTAAGACAATTAAAAGAACAAAACTACTTCCAGCTTTTGCAATGTCACAATAGTGAAACACAGTGATTTTATTTCCGTGGACAGGTTATCACTTGGCTGTGAATTCATGACACTGCGAATATTCATCCCTTGTACATGTATAACTACTGCATTCCAGGTACGTTGCCCTGTGAATGCACACAGTGCATAATAAATATTTGGAAACCATTCCTTCCCTCCTACAACTGTGAAACACCACGAAAAGATTCACCATTACAATAACAGGCAAATACTTGAAAATGGTGATTATATCTTACTATTTGTCCTTGATAAATGAAGTGTCACCAAAGGCATCCTGTTGTCCTCTCAGTCCTATGTGCATGGTGTGCTTAAAGTCCCCCATAGGTCCACTGATCATATCCCTGGTGATTGTCAGGGAACTGAGAAAAAATTGGCATTAAAGAAGATTCTGTACAAATATACAAACATGTAAGATTCTCTAGGAATACGAATGATAATTACATGTACAGATTAAAACATGATTGAATTAGGCCTTACAACAGTTTTATACCACAGTGCACTGCAATTTTTTCGTATCAAAGTGTTTTTTGGTCATACTCATACTAAAATGTCTGTAACAATCTTGAATATTGGATTGAGTTTCAATTATGCTGCATTACATTGGACTTAGCATGACTATGTTACTAACTTGTGCCACTACCACAGAAATTCTGCAATCAATATATTGGTACTATGGTAGTATACACAAGGTAACATCAGAAACTCCAGGAGGAATTTCACCAACAAAAGTCCTGATATGACAAGTAATAATGTGATGTTTTTCATTAGAGTACGACATCAATCTTGGTGAAAGTGTAGAAAAATTGTATTCCTATTCCATTGCACCTGCAACATTTGTGACAGAAATTGTATTTTTCAGTTATACACACGTATAATGTCCTTGATTTTTCTTAATTGATATATAATGAAAAAGAAGGAATGCATAAAGAGAAAGGCACAACTTGAAAGTATTAGCTATAGCAAGGCAACAGTACAATGTAGTATACTATATAATGCTATTAAAGCATGTATATATCAGGACTGCTACCATATCTATGAGTTGGGGTGGGGGTTGTGGTAGCTGATTAAAGATAATATTAGAGAGGGCATCCTTTGAACCTTATTCCATTCTTTGCTGCCTTCTTATGTAGTCAACAACTGGTGACCTTGTGTATGACCTTTGAATGTTGCCCTCCACCGCCAACTTCAAACGTGGATGCACACTCACCCTTCTTTCCCTACGGCACCCCGTTTACTGGTGCCGGCCCTAATGGACGCGAGCATGCTGTGTAAAGGGTCAAATGCAACTGTAACATCATTGATGCCTGATCTTGTGAAACAATGTTAAAGATGACTTAATGGTTTGATGGCTTCTGTCCTATGGTGGTATGGATGTGATTATACATGTAGTTATTCCGGTGGAATATTAAGACATCTCGATGTACATGGCCGTATTTCCTTAAATGAATTAACATTTGTTTATTGCAAATTCATGGCCGAGGGCTGATTGCAAAATTAATACAAATTTCATACAAGAAAGTAATTCATAACTAAACACAAAAAGTAAAAACTATGGTAACCGTAACTCTTAAGTCTAGTGGATTTGACTTCTTCAATCATAACATTGCATGAAGAGTGGAATTAATTGGATTAAAAACTTGTTATGTTAGATTCCACTACCTGAAATTCTGAATGCAATAAATTGGAAAAAATGTGAAAACCACAAGAACAGAAAAAAAAATTAAAAAGTGATTTGTTTTATATGTTAGTGCTGCCTTCACTGAAATGGAACGACTGCCTACGTGAACATAACATATAACATTTACTTAACATTGAATGATATTACATAAAATATAATATTAATTACAAATTGATCTGCTTATAGTGCTCATTCACCACACGTCATCATGACGTCATCATTCCTATGTCTAGTGCGACGCCATTTTGGGGTCAATCTCTACAGTGAGTTTCTCAGCCTTAGATCTATAATGGCTGCCAAAAGTTGGTAAACTGTTTTTTGTCCAACTACACGAAGAGTTGACCACCTCTCGTACTACAGCTTTACCAGAACAAAATGAAATATGTTGAGATTGACCCATTCTGCTGAGTTTTGATCAGTTTGATCGAGACCGGCATCTACCCCATTGACTTTGCTTCATATTTGGCACTAGACACAAGTTTTTACACCCCCCAGGAACGGTTCAAACCCTTTAAGGCTAAGAGTCTGGAAGGGATGCGTTGTATCGGGGTGTGTAGAGAGTGTTGGGGGCAGTTGCGTGGTGACAAGTACGTTGTGGTCATGATAGTCAAAAAGGTCACAAAGTTGGAACAGCCCCGGACTCAATGTCTGGATAATCACAAGTGAAGCCAGGGCCATCCTCAGTCCGCACTACCATGACATGTGTGGCTGGACAAGGTGTCGATACATGGAAATTTACCAAAGAGTTAAGGGACAGATAGCTCCAACAGATTTACCGTGTTCATGGCAACGTTGCCATCTACAGCCCCCTCCACTTCCCATCAGTATGAAAGATGAAAGCCAATCTTGAGACTAGTGGACACGGAGCCAGAACAATCCCAAGGGCAATGTTACTAACAAGATTACAAGAAGAGTGTCTGAAATGTAGATTCTGGCCAAAACTATATGCAAATATCGCCATATGAGTTTGCATACCGTGCCACAGCGATAGGCACCATGCTGCACCCCAACATGGCGGACAATGCTCATTGTCAGGGGAAAAGTCACGTGGCAATTTGTGGTGAATAAGCCCTATAATTATTATACTTACTGACTATACATCATGTACCTCAGATGTTAGATCATTTAAACTATTTGGTCCAAGAATCATAGCCTGGGTACCATCCAACTTGTATGCCGGGGCTCCCACACTCGCTTTCCTAAGAAAAGGGAAGCGAGTGTGGGAGCCCCGGCATACAAGTAGGATGGTACCCAGGCTACAAGAATCACTGTCAAACTTTGAACTTGAATTCCAGGAACTCATACCTTCGCCAAATGTTAACCTTGAATCGACGTTGACAAATCATGATTTTCATTATGAAAACAGGATCGTCATCATTTGCATGAATCATATTCTCAACCTAATGACAGCCTTATCTTATGAAAAAGGGTGATTTATTTATCAAATTATGCAAATGGAGTGCAGATTTGAATAAGGTATATTTAGTGATGTTATGTTTAGTGACTTTCACCACCTACATGTATATTACCACCACCATATTCACCTTGACTTACTTCCATATGCCACAAGTATAAAATTTCCAGCAGTTGCATCATGGAATTATAGGTTATTCTTATTTTTTTATCAATCAATCGGCTCAAATACGCCCCAAATTATCTCAGCAATTTATCAGCGTTTAAAAGATATTCATTTCCAAACATTCCTTTCCGAAATCCACAACGATAATAAAGTTGCTAATTCAAAAAATAAACTTCGAACATACAGATTATTAAAACACTCATATAATGAAGAAGATTATCTTAAGATCGCAAATGTACGTCACAGATCTGCCATTACTAAACTAAGAATCAGTTGTCACAATTTGCGAATTGAATCAGGAAGACATAACCGCACTCCTCTAGAGCAAAGAATCTGCCAATATTGTAGTTTAGGTAAAGTAGAAGACGAGGTACATTTTATTGTGGATTGTTCCATGTATGACAGCGAAAGAAACGTTCTTTTCGATTTTGTGTCAAGCAAATACTCCCAATTTAAGTATTTGAATAGTATAGAGAAATTTATATTCCTTGTAGTCTTTAACAAACCAGCTCTAACTACTCATACATCCAACTACATTTATAAGATTACCAGAAAGCGAGATGAAGTTGAACGTACTTGTGTACTATAGCTGTTTTATTATCAACATTGATGATGTACTTTGTCAATATGTGACCTGTCTTTAGCCCAGTGGGGCAAAATGTACAATAAAGGTCTTCATTCATTCATTAATTGTGCAAATTGGGTCCTCATTTGCATAACCAATATCTGCTAATGTTTTTCTCGTTCACAACTACATACTCTCATGTCCCGAATGAACGTACCGGTACGTTTTTTTTTTTCGGCCCAAACGTCCACCCGGTACGTTCTTATTAGGGACGGTACATTTATAAATTTTTGGAAAAAAATTGTCAGTACCTGTATTCAGAAAGGCATTAAAAATTTAACAAATCTTAAACGTGAAGGCGTAAAGTTTGACGCATACAACCCCCAGAAAATGTCATGTTCCGACAGTAACGTTCCTGCCGCAGGTCCACCCCACACAGTTTCAGACTCAAATAAATAACGCGCCCCTTCTAAGTACAACCGTTGCCAAAGTTAATATTCATTTCAGAGAAGAGTTGCATAAAGTAAAAAGAGATTTAGGCTGTGTACTAAGGAATTGTGTGGTAATTGCCACAGTTACGTAGCGGAAAACGTTTCATGTTCCGGCTTGTTTTCGTCGCCGGCTGCAGCTGGTCGCGCGCATGCTGCTGCTGCGCTAGTATCGGCGGCTCCGACGGAAAAATAATTCATCCCCGGAAGAAATGTTACGCATAAAAATAACAACTGTAACTGATTTTCCTTGTTTCATGAGTTTTTGAGGCCGCAAAATGTTCAAAACGGTTGAAATTTGTCCAATTTGTCCAAAAAAACAGCGCGAAGCAAAGTGAGAAAACATGGCTGACGCCCAAAACAAAAGTGGTCAAAGGTCAAGTTAGCATCCAAACGTACAAGATATTACTGCTAAAACGATACTTTAAACGCATGAAAAAATTTTTTTTCCACAAAAAAAAAAGAAAATAATACAAATTCAGGCATATTTTTAGAAGGTTAATTTTCAAACGTTAGCGTGATATTTTTCAAAATAATTGGTTTCTAGTTTCAGAATATAATTGTTTATAAGAATGGTTGCTATGGATGCTATGAAGTATGGGAGATACAATGTATTATTATAACTGTTATATTAGAGATTATGATCATGCCTACCGCGGTTCGAGTGTTTTCTCAATAATTATTTTTGAGTTTATAGAGAATAATTTAGACATAATCACATTTTTGTTTGTTCAGCTGTGTCAATATGTGATTTTGTTTGGGAAATGTTATTGGGTTAAGTTAGGTTTAGTGTCAGTATTATATATATATAAACACCTTTAGAATGCTCCAAGTTCCAGGTAGTAAATACATGTACAGTTTGTATCATGTATTTTTCACTTGTTGAACTTGTGGAAGCACCGTTGGCCCCCGGTTAGGGGTCATCCGGGGAACCTATGCCCAATTTTTTCAAAATTAAGGATCCTAATACAATTTTTTTTTCAAACATGAAGTATATTTATACAGTATATTTATATTCCTAATCAAAAGTAACAGTGAAAGATTTGCCCATACATTGGTATTGAAATAAAGAGCACATTTTAGTTACCGTTCACCTGTCAATTTGGTCATTTTCCGGGGGGTACGTTTATTCCGGAGGGTATGTTTATTAGACTTTGAAGATTTGTCCAGGGGGTATGTTTATTCTGGGGGTATGTTTATTCGGGACATGAGAGTATGTCACAAGTTTGAATAGTCCTATAATGGAAGCCA
>NW_017803558.1:139290-139767 GCF_001625305.1 Branchiostoma belcheri | reverse complement strand
ACATGTATGATTATGTGTCATTTTGTGTATATGAGGAGAGAGAAGTTTAAACAAAGTCATTTCATGTTTATTCTTCAACTCATGTACAGATATTCATTCCTTTTGAAATCAGACAAATGCTGTATCTGAATAGCCGGCGTAACAGTAAGGGAGACGTACTTAAGACCACAGCAAGTAAGTTTTGTGGATGACATCAATGTGCACATTAATTTTTGCCTGATTTAAAAAAAAATTGTTGCCCTCTAACAGTGGTCAACATGCCAAAAATGGGCAACAATGTCTGTTGCCATGCCAGAACGTGGATGAAGATAAATAGATAAATATGAAGAGAGGGGACAAGACAAGGCTCTGATTTAATGTTTGTCTTTTACATTGATTCGTGAGTCATGTATTTCATTCCTTTTATATTCCTTGGCTGTGTATATGTGATGTTCAATTGAATCTAAACCATTTGTACAAAGATTCTTTCATTTTTCA
>NW_017803558.1:117751-139270 GCF_001625305.1 Branchiostoma belcheri | reverse complement strand
GTGAAAAGGAGTAACAAGTTGTTTGTTGTACTATAGCCATCTTCTGCCATGCCACGTGCCTGAAAAGCTGGTGTGTTACACTGATGGGTGGTTATAGTAACTGTTATACTGGCTATTCAGATACAGATACAGATGTGCACACTTAGCTAGCCTCCTTTCCAGGCGTTCCCAGCCGCTCGCGGATCAGCGTCTTTTTTTTTTGAGGGGGGGGGGCATTTTCTGATCAAATGTAGATCGCACGCAATAGAAGCTCCGGTCACCAACCCTACATATAGCCATCCCTGGAACACCTGCTTCATTTCAGTACCGTCAAAGGTCAACATCTGCGAGGAATGATTAACAGGAGAGAAGCACTTGTTTCACTTGACACTGTAAGGATTTTAGACACTGAACAAGACTATTTCTTGAGAGGGGTGAAGGAAGCCATTTACATCAGGGCCCATTACCCTACATTGAACCGCGACGGGGCCGACATCGTCTAGCAGATACCTTTGACCCAGTGTTGACGTCACACTTCAAAGAAGCCACGTGACAAGCTTCACTGGGTCAGTCTACTGAGGAAGACCAGAGTGACTGGTCGAAAGCTCTAGGTGAGAGAATTTTTTGTGTTGGACCAAAAGTTTTCACTTTAAACTGGAGAGAAGCAATTCACACGTCCATGTTATACAGGTAACTTGGCCCATGGGCTGCAAAAAATTATTGGGAGGGTGGGCTTGTTTACAATGTACCAAATTCACTTGATATCTGCTTGGTGTACATGTAGTTTCTTGCTGGTTTTTTTTTACAGTTTTGGGATTGCGATTATGCTGACCAGGCGCCATGTCATCCGCCACCAAGTACGCAAATTTTACCAGGGGCGGCGCGGGACGTCCAAAGTATTTCATTGAACTTTGTCTGACCAACTTAACTCTTAAGCTAACAAGAACCTTGTAATATTAGCGACCATGTTTTTGATCAGAATATCTGTGGATAAGCAGGACGTGCCCTTGTTTTTAGACCCTGTTCACATTCATTTTTTCTATTCGATTAAAAGGGCTATCCGAAAAGAAAATTGTCTATCCGAATCGACACCGAATCCACGAGAGCGTTCGCACTGCTTTTCGCCGATCCGAATTGCGCCCACCCGCGAAAGAATTGCCACATCGCTACGTCATATTTTCACCAAACATCTATATGTATCACGAGCCTCGCTTCGTAAACTCATATTTCGCAAGAAAATTTTACCAAGCCGCCACCTTCCCACTTCTCACGTACTGGAAACATTCCCACTACAAATTACCAGGTAAGATCACGTCAAAAATTAAAACAAACGCCTCTTTTCTTTCAATCACGAGACAAATAGTTTTGAAAAATAACTTGCTGCATCGTAGTTTTCATTGCTGTTTCATTCAACAAAAGTTCTCGTCAATTGTAAAATGATCACTCATCTGTTGTCTCCAGTAGAGTATCAACGGTAGCGTTATCATAGCGTGCCAAAAATTGGCGTCGAACGTCAGAAAATCCGGGGAAAAAGAAACTCGTAACCTGAAAAACCACCGGGCGCCATTTTCTCATTAATATGTAAGTAGCAGCTCGCGTTCTACGCTCTGATTGGTAAAACCGCTAGCAATGACGTCACACCGCCCAAATTGCGTTCACACTCGCGGTTTCGTCCGATTCGAATCCGCCGCAAGTGTCTCAAACCACCTCCTCGAGCTGGATTATTTTGGATTCGATTCGGGTAAAATCTAAGTGATTTGGAGCGTTCACACTCCAAAAATTATTCGGATAGATCATTTTCTATTCGGATAGCCCATTTATTCGGATAGGAAGAATGAATGTGAACAGGGTCTTAGTCTCGCATGCTTCCATAGGTCTCAAGCAGCGCACCATAAACACATGCCCCCACCCCGCGCCCCACGGCAACCACTGGTTGGTTTATTGCTCAAATGATCTTCTTAGATCATTTAAGATAGTTCTTTCAGTTACTTTTATACTGTTTCATCATAGCAAAATGAAGCAGGCATTCCAGGGATGGCTATGTAGGTTGGCGGCCAGAGCTACTATTGCGTATGATCTACATTTGATCAGAAAATCACCCCCCCCCAAAAAAAATGGCCGATCCCGTAACGCCTGAAAAGGAGGCTAGTGTGTCATGTGTGTAGGCAGTCAGTGTGAAGTGTATGGAGGAATGAATGGCATTCTTTTCTAAACACTGCTACATTAGTACTGGGTAGGAACAAGAAATAGGAATTACTCTTATTACACATTTCATGGCTCTATACAATAGATTTATAAATAGCAAGAATCCATTTCCGTGAATAGAATACCCTGTGCAGACACTCTACCTTGTGTCTTCTCCATAAAATCCCTGACTGCTGTTTCAGCATTTTCAATCACTTCCCAGTGAGAGAGGCATGCATATAGAGTGAGTACATAGAGGACATACGTGGTGAGTCAAAGTGCAGAGTAGAGTTATGCATGCAATAAGCTGAGTAAAAACAAGTGCAAGCAAACAGAGCATAGCCAGGGCAGAGGTCACATAGCTGTGTGTACAGTAGTGACAGTACTGCAGGGCACAGGAAAAGGACAGGACATCGTTACCACACTGCAGATAATTACCTCCAATATCATTATTCTCCAAGCAGAGGTTTGGGTTTGGGGGGTATTTTTAACGTGTTTTTAGGCTTTTTTATCGGGGTTTCCCTTTTGCACTGAATTTGTTGGGTTTGGTGGGAAAAAAATTCAGAGCAAAAAATTAAGAGAAACCCCGATAAAAAGCCTAAAAACACGCTAAAAATACCCCCAAAACCCAAACCTCTGCTTGGAGAGTACAATATCATCCTCTATGGCTGGGATGTCCAGATTGACAGGCTTTTTTCCTCCCAGACTTCTACCCTTCACATTTGTTTACCCAGTTTCGTGTAGAGGAATGATATTGTCGGTAGAAATTCTCAATCTGATGTCCTATCTAGACTCTAACTAATTTAGTCATTAGTGTATGAACTATGATCCAGTGTACAATATAGTAATGGGTGGTGCCCTAACTTTGGACATGCCCTAAGATCGGACAGATTTTTTACTGACATTATTTATTTATTATGCAAAAGTATGCCGTGTTTGTTGCCACTGGCTACTTTAAAAGGTAAATAAACATAGTCAATGCATACAGCTATTATTTGCATGCAAACTATAGTCCTATATATCGGTCATTTTCACTAAGGGACATAATTTAATAATAACATAACTTAAAGCTATACAAAACAGTAAAAATTTGGGTCCCCGGGTGTTTTTTAGTCGAAAACCGACCTGAGGAAAACAACATCAACACCAATGTCGTCTGCATTTCCCATGATTCCTGTGGAACTACATTCATTGCGTAAGCCGTGTTTTCAGTTGAGACATGACTGGACTATGTTCAATACAGCATCACGTGAGATGAGAAGTAGACACAATCGCAATTATAAGAAAGCTGAAATATCACAAAATTCAGTTCTTATTTCTGTTTCATCAACAACTTCTGAAGACACAAAACTACAAAAGTGTGTGAAGTTAGGGCACACTGTCTCACAACATCCACAACACCAATTAGGGTCAACAGGTGGAGCTCAAAATAGGTCATTTGACACATACCCACTACTGCAGCAATATGGCACAGGAGTTTCATTCAATGTGAAGGACTTCTCTGGGGGGCCTATTAGCACTGAGACAGCTAGTACAGAAGTACATGTACCATGTGTACACTGGCCTGGAAGTGGTCATTGCTGGGAGGACTGCTGTTTCTGCCCAGGTTTTCTTTTGAACCAAGAACCCTTTCCAGGGATTGGAGAAAAGCAAGATAAAAGAAACAGGGATGAAGTCAGAGATGACACAAGAACTACATGATAGCTTCCTAAGTGTGTCCAGACTTACTTCTCTTATAGACCTTGACTTTGCTGGGCGAGTTGTGGTCGTAAGGTGCTGTATTAGCAGGGCTGAACAGTCCCACCTTCCCATTGTGCAAGGATCCTTTCCACATTTCTGGCCTGAAAATCAAGCATTTATGATTTTTTTAATAATCATATCCTAAACTAAAGTTGCCAATCAATACTATAGTCAACATACATTATTTAAAAATACACACATGTTTTACTAATATGCAATTTAGAGGTCAACTTTTGACAGCTTTGACGACTTGGCAGCTTCTGACACTGCAGTTTTTTACAAATGAAATAAAAAAGCAAACTTGGAACAAATATAATGCGTACCGTACGTATGGACATACGTATGACTGATACTGTAAGTATCGTATACTTTCATGCACACCCCACCAGCAATTTTGTAAAAAGTACCTGTATTCTTTCCATATTAATGACATACACGCCCAGTTTTAAGTGCTAACTGATGACAACTTAGGTTGATGATGAAATGTTGAACGTAGTAATACTATAGCCTGGGTACCATCCGGATTTTTGCTCCACAGCGCTCGAAAAAATCGTTGCGGAGCAAAAATCTGGATGGTATACCCACTGTCCCAGGCTAGTAATACTACTAATGTTTACGTACGTCGATGAAGGTTAGACATCCAGGTAATACGATACGCCAAAAAACAGTTACTCAAGCAACTGGATATGATTTTTTCAAATGTGGAACTACATGTACATCATGATCATACATGATAGACATGCCTTATGTCTACCTCAAGACACTACGTAGGCCTACACTTGTCAATAATTTGATTCTTCATGTTAACAAATGAAAATATGATTTTTTCATATTTTTCAAAATCATATCCAGTTGCTTGAGTAACTGTTTTTTGGCGTGATGTTTACGTATTTAACATTACAAGACTGGGATTCAAGCAGTCCGAATGTTGGTGGGCTCTATAACGACCGGAAACATATGTTATCAACATAGCAGGATTTTTACTCTCCCTGAGTCCCTCCGTGAAGGAAGCCAGATGTTTACGAGTCATGCTTTTGGTGACTCCTGCTTTCAAACCTAACCCTTCCTTATCGCAGGAAGGACACAACGCATGGCCTTCGCACGATGAAAAACAGACAAAAAATCTGAGCTAAGGACTCTCTGGATTTACAGCCCAACAAATAGCTTACACATGGTTGATGGGAGTTTTGTTGGACTTCAGACCTATTCTAAATGTAGAAAGGCTGTGTTACAGTGTCAAATGTGGAACTACATGTACATCATGATCATACATGATAGACATGCCTTATGTCTACCTCAAGACACTACGTAGGCCTACACTTGTCAATAATTAGATTCTTCATGTTAACAAATGAAAATAACCCCTCCAGTTTTAGAAGGGGTAAAACTTTGGTGTCCATTCACTCTTGCCTTATGCTTTTGAGTAAAATCTACAAGACACTTTCATCATGCTGTGTTCATTGTTGTCTCATGTTACAAGTCATGATGTCCTGGTAGTTCTATAGATATGATACTGACTGGTAAATTTTCCAGAAATATTTCATATGATCTTCAGTGGCCAAGAGAGCTTACAGTAAGTTACAGTTGGGGACCCCCAAGCTACCAAGTACTACGTTCTAGTCATTATGGTACATTGTACATAAGTAGGGCCCACCAACCTTTCTTGTCTTCACATTCCAAGAATTGTTCTGCTGAAACTATTAGGACCAACTTACACATACCATACACAGTGTAATACACACTCAAAATTTAACAGACCAACATAATCCAACTTACCCCTTTTCTAGCACCGTTATGATTTCTCCAGCTTGGAAACAGAGAAAGTCTGGTCTGCTGGCCTGGTGGTCTGTGGCAGCTCGCAACTGTTGGGGCTTCATCTGACGGGGAGAGAAGGGAAGTGACTTCAGTCAGTCTGCCTGTGTCTGCTACATATTTGCATAACAGTGACCTCATCCCCCATAATTGGTAAAACCTGCATGCCCTGAGGGATTGTTCCCCGCCCTCCTTGGCTGGGAGAGTCCCATCAGGAAGTTGTCTGAGTAGGGTGTCTGCCTGAAGGCTGAAGGAACAGTCTGCTGGGATTCTGGACTGGGGCACTGCAAGGAGGTGTGCATGACTAAATCTGATTCAGTACATGATCTACATGTACACAAATTGAAATGGGACATATTATACACATTATACTGCCGCACATTTAGATTCTATTTGTTCGACCCAACAAGTCAAACTCCTTGTTGGTTCTACATCTTGAATAAAGACAGGCAAATTTACAATAGGACTGCCCCTTCTGTAGCAGTTTGCCTTCAGTTTGCCCTGGACTCCCTACATTTATCTTGTAATCTGGTATTTTGACATTTCTAGGTCAGCCTAGGACCTGAAACTTTCAAAATACAAAGTCATTTGATTTCTTCTTTGCCACATTGTAATGTTAGGGACTGTACGATAGTTTTAGCGGGGGGTGGGGTGGTTTAGGACCGGGGTTTAGCGTTAAAGAATTTTTCCTAGACCTCCCCAAGTAAAAAAATTTCCTCTTTTCTTAGTAGGCCCTCCCCACCGGCTCAAGAAATTTTTTCCTACAAGATTTTAATCCATGTAGTTTGGCTGTGTGGTCAAGTTTCGCCGCATCTTGGCAAAATGCAAGATTTCGAAGGGGATTGTTGGAGATTTGGGTGAATCTATAATTAGAATAATAGCAAGGACATTATAATGTCATATATGAGGGGGACATTATAATGTCCTTGATAATAGGGATGGATATTATTGGAATGTAACATACTGCCGATTCCAATGACCGGCAAATCGCTCACGATATGTTTGGGACAGACGTAGATCATATTTTAAAATTGTATAAAAACGTTGAAGAATCAAGGGTTTACGGAAAACCCTGGGCTGTCTACCTTGCCAGGCTACCTTACCAGTCTACCTTGCCTGTCTAGGACGTCAGGCTACTGAACTCCCCCCATCCACAGCCTCACGAATATGCAAGACTTCCAAGCAGCTGCGCCCCCTGGCGGAATGCATCAGAATTGCACCCACTACTTTGGCACATGCGTGTGCACAAACCTTAGGCCTGACTAATCGCGCTCCTGGCGGCCGGTCGCCCCCAAGTGGGTGGGGGGCATTAACCTCCGGCCGAGTTAACACAGCAAGAAATCTACTGAGGCGAATAGAAATATAAAACTGAACAAGATATTATATTTTATTTTAATTTTTTCTTCTGGAGTTTTAATGAGCCAAGGGTAATCAACAGTAACAGGGAAACGGATCTCGTGATTACGTTGAGAGCGAGCGGGTCAGAGTGTGTATTGTATCAGAACAGGGTGAATTTTTTACCTTTTGTGCGGGGGCAGCATTGTCCGTGCCGCACATCTGTAGATAATCTTAGGAACTGTACAATATTTACCGGGGGGGGGAGGGCTGGTGCAAAAAGGGTCCGGAAAAATTTTTTTCCATGGCCCTCGAGCTCCCCCTGCTCAAATTTTTTTAATGGCCCTCCCCCCAACCCAAAAAATTTTTCGGTAATTTTCCATGTGATTGTCTCTTTCTCCTTCCGAAAATTCCCGAATACAGTACGCATCCTGATCGAGGTACGCACCCCCCGATTTGGGGCTGGTGGGAGACAAATATTAATGTCTGAAACGTACGCACGGCCGGTACCACTGTGGACATGTAGTTCAAAAAAAAAATTCTTAAAAACTAGATTTATGCCGTGTACTACGTGATTGTATGGTAACGTAGCGGCCGGGAAACGCTTCGGCCTTGTTTTCACCGCTGGCCGCAGCCGACTTGTAAGACGTCGCCACCGCGAGGTAAGGCAAGTCCGGCAGAACGTACAGCTTTGGATCCCGGAGAGTGTTGGTGATCAAGCAAGCAATAGTCAATAAAGATTTGTGAAAAAAAGACAATATTTAAATATTGCTTCTATCTGTAACGGGGGGTAATTCAATGTTGATGTACAAGTACGTAGCTTTGTTGTTTTTAGAATACGAAATAGGCCGAACACTTCTTTAATAGCGCCCGCCCGATCGACCCTACCCTGGATGCCAAACTAGTATCGGGCCGTTAGCCTTTTTCCTTCGGCAGCCGAGAGCCCTTTGCCCGCCTGCCTAAATTACCGCTACGGGGGAGTTGAGCCCGATGGGAGTTGGCTGGCCCTAGAACGTTGGTCCGGCCAGCCAAACTCCCCCCGGGCTAGACTCCCCCATAGCGGTAATTTACACCAGCGGGCGAAGGGCTTTGGCGGCCCGGACAGCGAGTTTGGATTCCAGGGTAGATCGACCCATGGAGAGAAACAAACGGGCGGAGAACTGGGCGGAGTATTTGGGTGTAGAAGTGCTACCGAATTTAGAATTTCACACCGAAACCAATTACACAACAACAAAAGACTACTGGCGATTCCGAACAGGAGAAAGTGTAGTGAAAAGTTTGACTGCGTTTCAAGTACTAGTAATCTCGTTATGTGATACATGTAGATGTTTTTGTCACAAAATCAAAGGAATAAACACTCCAAGGGAATATTAATTTGTACTCTGTAAAATGTATAAGTACAGTCTGTACAGAGAGGAAAGAAAGACTTCCTTCTCTGGGCTGTCCTCAGTACTTCTACGGCTCTGTCTTCTTCAGCTGTTGGTGTCGGCTCGTCAAACACCCCACCCACCGGCCAGGCGGTAAGATTTCATCAAAGACTACATTTTAAGTTAACTCCGCCCCTATCATTGTAGCTTGCCGAACAGTCGGGTCCCATAGGAGTACATCTAGCTGGAATTTTCACCTCGTACTGGCTGGTATAGCCCGCTACAAAGTAATCTCCTGTTGCATTTATCAAGATTTAAAAATATTTGTGATACGAAGTGAAACATGGATAATAATTTCTGTCAACTGAACCTTTGAAACGGCATGGGCATAATATTTGTTGAAGTTCAACTCAAGCCGGAAGTGCATTTAACTGACCATTGCCAGTGACCTACATTTTCTTACCGTGGGTGACTTGACTTCTTCTTTTACCGCAACTTAGTGGCCCTTAGTGTCAATATTGACGATAGTCAGAGGAAATATGTTCATTTATTGAAGTTTAACTTTATTTCCACTCGTCAATATTCTTATCTAAACATACTATGGACGATCGCTCTCCGTGCCGATGTTCCGCTATATTCCTGGTTCGTCCATGGATTTGTCGGGGGAAACCTCAAATAAAGTACGCATCCGGACTTTGGCAACGGCCCGAGACACTTTTGGGATTTTTAAAAATTTAAAAAGTGTGTACTATATTCTGGAATTTACGGTGTATTTCTTGTAATTCTGTACTACGCAACGCCATACATTTTACAAAACTTTTTCGGTGGCCCTCCCCACTCCAGGCCGATTTTTTTCAATGGCCCTCCCCTCGGTTAAAATATTTTTCCTATGGCCCTCCTCCCAGGCCAAAAAAAAAAATTTCAATGGTCCTCCCCCCCAGTGCACCAGCCCTCCCCCCCGGTAAATACCGTACAGTCCCTAAGATTATCTACAGATGTGCGGCACGGACAATGCTGCCCCCGCTCAAAAGGTCAAAAGTTCACCTGTCCTGATACAATACACACTCTGACCCGCGCGCTCTCAACGTAATCACGAGATCTGTTTCCCTGTTACTGTTGATTTATAATACCCTTGGCTCATTAAAACTTTAGAAGAAAAATTAGAATAAAATATAATATCTTGTTCAGTTTTATATTTCTATTTGCCTCAGTAGATTTCTTGCTGTGTTAACTCGGCCGGAGGTTAATGCCCCCCACCCACTTGGGGGCGACCGGCCGCCAGGAGCGCGATTAGTCAGGCCTAAGGTTTGTGCACACGCATGTGCCAAAGTAGTGGGTGCAATTCTGATGCATTCCGCCAGGGGGCGCAGCTGCTTGGAAGTCTTGCATATTCGTGAGGCTGTGGATGTGGGGAGTTCAGTAGCCTGACGTCCTAGACAGGCAAGGTAGACTGGTAAGGTAGCCTGGTAAGGTAGACAGCCCCGAAGAATCAAACGGATCTTGGAAAATTTTTTTTTCCTAGACCCTCCCCCAGTTGAAATATTTTTCCTAGGCCCTCCCCCCATCTCAAATTTTTTTCCCTAGACCGTCCCCCCTCATACGACGGTAACCGACCTATGTTTCGAAATCCCTATGTTCCGAAATCCCTAAGTTCCGAAATCCCTATGTTCCGAAATCCCTATGTTCCGAAATCTTACGCTGCGTCGTCATATACAGCTCCGTGGCTAAGATACAGATGTCAAACCTGTCTTTGCCGACCAGTTGCCGTCGTTTTTTTTCTGGTTCCCGATTTTTCCCGTACACGTACAACGTGCTCAGGGCACAGTGTCGAGGGGACCTGCGTGTTGTGGTTTCAGTAAGTTAGCCAGGCATACTGTAATTACTGACTTTTTAACGATACTGATATGTTCACGGTTTTCATGGTCACTTCTGTACAGTGAACTCATCAAACCGCTAACACTCCTTCGCCCCGAACAGTCATAAATTATTCACGTCTTATGTTTTTCATGTAACGATGTTCCGTATATTTGATACCAAATGCGCTACTGTTGAGTATCAAAATTATTATAGTGCTATGACTAATATTAGAAATCATATTATGAGACACCGAATCGCGTGTCAAGCCGAGTCAACTGCGTACAAAAATCTTAGCGTAACATTACACGCCACGGCCGGGTGCATGAGGTCGCTTATCCCGATAAAATGCGGGCACATCCACAAATTATTTGATCAAAACCTGACTTACTGGGATCTAAAATATTACTGGGTTCTCCTTAATTAGCGGGAGTTCTTTCTTGTTTTGATTGGTAAAATGCAGGGTAAATACGCTAAAAATTTAGCGTGGGTACAAGAAAACCCACGCTGAGGCCCGTACTTCCGGGCAAAGTGCACACCAAAATCACGTCGAAAACGCCAAAAATCCGCATAGAAATATATGTTTCCCCGAAATATTCTCGAAACTATGCATTTCTTTTTTTATATCGATGTGTGGTTGTGAAAAAGGGCATTTTAGCGCTTATATTTAAACAAAGAAAAGTTGTTTACAAGCGCCTCAGCTGGCTCAATTCTACCGCCGGCATTCCTGCTGCTTGACGCAACAACCAATCAGAGACGCGAAATACGGGCACGTGACGCGGGATTTGCATCCAGTCTTAACAATGGGGGAGGGCGCGCGGCGCACGAAATATTTTTGCGTCGTCTCTATTCAGCGGCGTGTTTCAAGAGATAGATACCGGGAAACAAACTTTTCTTGTTTTTGAACATGTATTTTACAAGTTCGTCTTTGAATAGCCGACAAATCCGTGAGATTCTCAGCAGCGCGAGCCATCAGTTTGGCTTGAATTTTTAACTGCAACTACCGAAATATTGACCTCAAATCACCGTAGTGTTTTGCTAAAAAAATGCCACAGCCGGCGATCTTGTGTGACGAAAGAAAAATATTGATTTTATTATGTGCGGTCTGATCAAATATGGGGGATTCGCGGTAGCCTTTCCGGTTATGATCAGTTTCAGTCGCATTTCGGAACATACAGATTTCGGAACATAGGGATTTCGGAACATAGGGATTTCGGAACATAGGGATTTCGGAACATAGGGATTTCGGAACATAGGGATTTCGGAACTTAGGGATTTCGGAACTTAGGGATTTCGGAGCATAGGCATGTAACCCATACGACTGGCCCCCCCTCCCCGGTAAATATCGTACAGTCCCAGTTACAGTGGTTGAGGACTGTTGAGCAATACACAGGAGGACAATATATAATAAATCGGGCATGCGCGACACAGTACGACACATTTTTGTACAACACATTTTTTAATGCGTGTAAACAGCCAGGTCCCCCACCGCACGGCATTTTTTCTGTAGCACATCCAGGAGGTGTGGCGTCGTGTGGCGTAGTGGATAGAGCGTTCGGCGCTCAACAAGGAGCCCCGGGTTCGAACCTGGGTCGGAGCACGGGGGCATGTCCGAACATGCGCACCGACGTTGTGCCCTTGGGAAAGGCACTTTACACGTATCCCCCCTCAATTAGAGGGTCAAGTCTCCAACGGCAGTTGTCTTCAGCTGGCGGACGAGAGCAGCGCCAGGCGGGCTAGCGTGATCAAGGCGGAACTTGAGCGTAACCAAGTCACCGGCAGCTCGCTGCAAGCACCCGAACCGGAACCAGCACGTCTCCCTCGATGGATCCGCTGGGGAAGACGGGTGCCCAAGTGTGTGGGTCTCAGATTCGCAACCTGTTATCCACCTTAAACAAATTCACGCGAAGGCTACCGTGTCAACTGTGACCCTCACTCAGGTGCAGGGACTGACACGGTCATCATACTCGGAAAGTCTGTATATCTGTACATGAATCTGTATCTGTGCATGACTATGTATCTGTACATGACTCTGTATCTGATTACAAATAAAGATCACGAGTGATTGCCAAGACATCCAGGAGGTGCCACAAGTGCATCGCGACACTTCAAGCCCAAACCCATGCCACGCCCATCCGTCTGTATCTATTCTGAGTATCATAACGTGTCAAGTTCTTCTTGCTGTTTCTCAGGATTTTTGGTAGTTCGGATTATTTGCTAAGGAAGGCGGAAGTAAACAGCTGTAACTGGAGCGGTGCTGAAACGTGATGTTTTATCAGGTTGTGGAATTGCAAGGAGAATTGGCAATTTGTATGTCCGTGAGTAAAATGGAATTACAGAAAGAAGGAGGCATTACAGTAACTGATAAACATTTGCATATTAATGCAATATAATTTTTGGTACCTCAGGTGACCGTTGCCCTGTCCTGTCCAATGTTATCATTCTCCTTGGGAAGATATATATTTGTTTTTAGGACAGTTAGTAGAAATTCTTCAATCAGTGACTGTATTTTTGTAAGGTAGATTACGTACCTCCAAGTTGTTTTTAGAAATAAGAAATATTCTTTAAATTTGTCTGCCTTCAAATCTTTTGTTTCTTACATGTAATCTGAACATCGCACACAGGCAAGATAAAAGTTAGTACTACATAAACATAGGGGTAAGTGGGGAAATTTTAATACTGTATTCTCTGGTTGTCATGTATGTCTTCAAGCCATCTTGAAGACAATACGTGACGGGCTTTAGGTCTCGGACCGGAGTTTCTTTCCGTGTTCGGAGCAATTTGACACCCTCAGCCCGACGGGCTGTCATTTCTGTACTAAACGCGGGTCAGAATTTTTCACTCTTTTGGTGGAAAGGGGTGCTGTGCCACTTATCAATACACTTGATTGATATTTTGGGCGCCCAATTTATTTAGAGGTAAATACAGCACATCAAACTACATTTTTGAGTAAGGGGTCTTTTTTTCGTAATTTTTAACCATGGCTGCATGGAAAAAACGAATTTTCCCAGGGTGACGGCTTAGTACTCGAAGAAGCTCAGAACCTAATGTTTCCAAAATTTGAATTTAATTAAAATCGATGCGATACGTTTACCGCTATCGATGGCCCAAACACACGCACAACGCATATAGAAAGTACTATCCCGGCGTTCGGGCGAAAAGGCCACCATCCGCGCGGACTAATACCAGGAAGTCTTCGCTGGACCACCAACATTTTGCCACCTATAAAGGCTACAACTAACAGGCTTTTCTGAAAATACAAAGATATGTACACAGATATTACGATTTCAGGGATATCGCGGCCAAAACATACGATACAAAGTCACGTTTCCGGCAATTTACCGCGCACTTACTTAGACTCAGGTCAGATTTAAACTCGAGCTTTGGCCACAAAACGATTATATAGTCTTCTTGACAAAGACAATGACTACCGGTATCCACAAATCACTAACAGCTACCGGTGGTCTTGTCAGAAAGGGCATTTTGGCTGTAATTTCTTACAGTGGCCACCTTTCTTTGTACATTAGCTAAGAGGCATCCATAGGAGCAAAAGTAAGTATGGCATGGAGAAAAAGGTGCAATTTGAATAATTCAAAAAATTTTTGTGTGCACCAAGCTTAAGGTAAGGCCATGATGATTTGATTATATGGATGACATCCACTGGGAAACCCAAAACTGAAGCAAGCATGCGAATGAAAAAAACGTTCGGCAAGAAAAAAAACTGCTTCATTAAGAAATCTACGTGATCATGAAGGTCAAACAAATGACACAAGAGTATCGTATGGCGAATAATCTGCTGTTCAAGTTCATTTTTTTACATCTTCGTCTTTTTCGTTTGATTCTGGCATTCTATGACATTGGTATCGTTTACCAACTTACGGTATGTATTAAAATTTAGGTTTTTTGCAACTGTTTTGTATGATTTACAGTATGTTAAACCTTTTTTTTTTGACACAGCTGAAAATTTGTGCGCATGTGGATGTTATCCATATAATCAAATCAATACGGCCTAAGTTAAAACAGCAAATGGTAATGTTACTGTGGGCAGGATGTCTACGATGTCACAGAACTTGGGCCTCTTGGCAGGTTCGTGTTCCCAACACTGTCTCATGAGTTCGTAGTACTTCTCTGGGCAGAAGTCAGGCTTCTCTAGGCGCTGGCAGTTGGGTGCATCAACGGCTTCCAGGATCTACATGTATGCAATATCAACAACAGAGGACATGTTAATGGCAGAATACATTCTTGTCTCACTCTTACAATCACATACAAGTTTTTATTACCTTCACCAACAAGGTTATGTTTTCAGTACTGTTTGTTTGTGTGTTGTGCGTGTGCATGTATATATGTATGTCATCATTGTCATGTATGAGTTTGGGTTGTCAGAGATGTGCTGCTGTATATAGTTTGACTTTTATTTTGCTGGTATGTAAACCAAAGGATGTGTGTGATACGTAAGTTGGAGTACAGCAGAAACACACCTTATACCAGTGCAGAAATATTCTGACAAGTCACAATGTTTGTGACTGTCGTCACTACTGGGTGTATCTTTTCGGGTTTGGAGTGCTGTGGATTTATCATGTTGGTGGTTTCATTGACTTGCACGCTACTGGAAAGAGTTGCAGTGCCAAGGTCGTGGTCTACTGTTTATGCTCGCACTGGGAAAATATGTCCCGAGACAAAAGTCAATATCTGTTCCTCCGGCCAAAATTCTGTTCAGCCCACCCACCCCCCCAACCGGCTGTGAACATCTGTTCAGTACCTTGATCTACATTCGAAGCTAGCTAAATTTCAAACGTAAAAGTGCCCCTGCAATACCTTAGAAAGCCACTAGAGTGCCCAAATTCGTACTCAACCTTCTTTTTCCACACTACAACCTACCTACAAAAACCTGTTTAAAAAATGTCCACAACATCAAAAGTTGCGGATGTATTTTTTACATGGATGTCTAACCTTCACTGACATAACATCAAAAGTTATCCCGCCTAGTCACATTCCGTCATATATAGCAATGACCACAGGAGCTCCAAAAAAGCAGCCATTTTGCTGACAATCACGCCAGATACGTGTACTTTAACTGCCCAAGCATCTATGTCCCACTCAAAAATCAAGATCAAGATGTCCACAGCACAAAATATCATACCTAGGGATGTGTACCTAAACCTAGAATCAGGTACAGGTACAGGTACAAAGGATCACGTACAGGTCTAAAGGTCCGGACCTACATGTATACCCATATGGGAACAACTTGAGTCTTTTTCAGGCATAGGTAAAATTGCATGTTGGCAAAAATTTTAGGTGCAATTTTAACAATTTACTTTGGAGGATCCTGCAAAAAATTTTGTAATATGGAGAATGCTCAGACAAAATAAAATATGAGCAAAACTAAGATGTTTTTGTTTCCATCTCCTACCCTAAGTGGGAACTTACATTGTAAACCTGATCAAAGTGACATCTAGAGGGAGCATACACTATCTAATACACAACAAATCTGTCAGGGTTGTTGTCTTCGTCAGAAAGACTATGGAATTGTCTCGCCGCATTGTGGGTGACTGCTGATTTAGAGGGGCCCCGTTTGTGGAGTGATCTTACAATATTATGCAACAAAATTGGCCAGGTGGTCACATTGGACAGGTTGCTTAATGCTTGCATCAATGGGAAAATTTTTAGGACCGAGAAAAAGCAGTCACCATGGCCAGGTGGCCAGATTGAAGAGGTGGTCTTCTTGGCAGGTCTGATTGTACATACACACACACACACACACAAACACACACAGACACATACACACATATACACTCATAATCTATTAATATTCCAGGTTTAAAAATTCTCATCATGAAACATAGTTCATTTTTCATTCTGACAGCATAGAAAGAATTCTCTGACAGCATAGAAAGAATCCAGAAAAGGGCCTGTAGAATCATGTTGGGTAGAAGCTATCACTCATCCTCCGAGGCCCTGCTAACTCTTGACCTCCAACGTCTGTCTGAACGCAGACTGACTCTGTGCCCTCTCAGCTACGAAGTCTAGACATGCCCCCTGGCTACCTCCAGTCAGTAACCACTCACACAACATGCAGCTAAGGCAAACACGGCGCTACAAACTGCCTACTGGGACAAAGAGATACTTATTATATAAGTAGCCCTACAACGCTGAATAAATTATTATATATTGAATACCCTTACCATATAGATTATATTTTATTTCACTTGACTGTATATGATGTAATAGTATTTTATTATTGTCAGTAATACTTAATATGTAATTTGTAACTGAATTTGTAGTTGTAATTTTAACATAAAATGTGCACTAGTCTAGCGCAAAAAGTGATGTTTATACACATGCATATGATGTTTATTTTTTGTTGTCTAGTTAAAATAATATGAATTACCTTCTTGTACTTGTGGAAAAATGTTCCTTTTGTATTCACAATTAGCCCTTGGGGATGAGTTTACAATAAACAATCATAATATAGACTTAGCTTTAAGGTCTCATTCATGTATTACTCCGATTGTACCCCCTTAAAGAGTACCAAGTCAAAAACTAAACGGCTCATCATCATGATCAGTATGAACGTGTGTTTTTATTGGTGAGAATTTTCCCTTTAGCCATCCCAACTGATGTAAAACGTCAAAGCGGTGAAAGCTTGTTTGTAACTGATGAAATTGGGACGTAATTGTCGGCAGCCGCGCGCTAGGTCGGACGTGCACAGTCCAGTGTTGTGAGTTGTGCGGTCGTAGGTTTACAGCGCGGGAGGGCCTCTTGCAGGCAGCCGCTCAGTGCAGTTTATACCTTAAAGTTTGTTAATTTTGTGGGCACCTTTGTTGTTTACGTACAACGCTGGATTATGTTCAGATTATTTTGTGCTTTTTTTAGGTCGACCTCTGACCTCTCCTATTGATTTTGAACTTACTGTATTATTTTGTAATCATCATTATGTACAAGTTTTGTTATTTATGTTTCATTTTATTGACCCCAGGAAGAATAGTGCTTTTAAGCACTAACAGTTGAAGGGCAAACGGTCGAATATTCTATTCCACTTCCGGGGTTTTCTAAAACCCGGCAGACTGCTCTGGGACCGAGAACAGCGTTGGCGGAACGAGAGCAGATATTAGCCTGCGACTTTAACCCTTTCTTCCCAGAAATAAACAAGACGAGGCCAGTTATGGCGGTGAAATCTTACTTACTGTAACATAAGGATCAATTTGAGATAGTTTTTGCGGCTCATTGACCGATAGTTTACATCCGATAACGCTGTGAACTTTTGGGTGTGATTTGAGGGGTGTTGTGGTAACCCAGGATTTCTATTTTGGTTCTGCGCTCTCACCCATCTTTTCGGCATCCAATTGTGGTATAAAAGTACAAGGCAACTGTTGCAGAAAATGCACAGAAAGTTTCGTTTGGGATCATATAGGTGGTGTTAGGTTATTGTTTACCGATTGGTGTTGAAATTTATTTCTGCGACCCAGGCGTGGTGCCTGTTCCATGATTTCACAATCACAATAAGTTTGGTATCATAGGAAAGGAAATTTCATAAGCGTTTTAATGATATATGATACTGTACCATTGAAATTGATAAAGAAACAATGGAAATATGATCGAACAAAGTTGAGTAATCCTAACTTTTTGCGCCAAGTTTAGTTCCATGGTTACTGCTGCAGAGCGGGCGCTGCGGTCTGACGTTCACTGGTCTATTTTGGTCCCGCAGTATCAGTCATTAAAAGCGTGTAACTTATCAATCTATATATGAAAATAAAGCTGATGTTTATGGGAATTAGTACACGTAGGTTTCAAGAGGGACTAGAATGCTACCTGTTCATTACAATCCTAGAAACATAACTAAATTTGAACGCACGAGGAATAGCGTCTCTATGCCGGAGTGAATATTTTCTATATGAGTTCTGCGCTCCCCCATAATCAAGTCGACAATAAGCTATACATCAAATAAAAGCCATGGTTTCTAAAAATTAGCACACGAATTTTCATGATGATTCATGATCTCTGTGTGCTTACAATGCCACTACAGTTTTGACCACGATTTCATGGAGAGCGACGGTGCGCGGAGGTAGAACGCGCTGGGTACGGCGTCGTCATATAACAGAGTGAACATTACACGCCTTCGACTGTCGTGCAACTTCTACAATTTAAACCGCCATTAAACTATGTATTGAGGGAAAGCCAAGGTTTGTGATGAATCAGAATATCAATTTTAAGAGGTTTAATGAATTCTTGGCGCTTATGACGGTGACAAAGACGTACATTAAGTCCCCCGGTTTCTGCTCCGCATTCCACCATGGAACACAAAGGACGCTGCGGTTTTAACGGTGTTAATCTTGTCTATTTTGGTTCTGCGCTCTCTCCCATTAACAACGGTATCAATCTATATATCAAATTAAAGCTCAGATTTTACGGAATCAGCACACACAGTTTCAAGAGGGATTATCAATCCTATCTGCCGAAAGCAACTGTACAAACATGGCCGTAAAATTAGCAGATTTCAACGCACAACTACTACAACTGTTATTCATCTCTAACAAAAATTTTGAACACGGTCGGACTCGTCAAAGCCTTGTCCTTTAGCATGCCAAAATTCAAAAGGAAACACAGAGCCATCTTTTTACCACGCGTGTAAACGTAAAGGGTGCTTTCACGGGGAAGCGCCCAGCGTCAAAATCGCACTTTTACAAAATAAGCGTGTTCTAGAGCATTGGCCCTTCGACTGTAATGGGGATCGAAATAAACAAACAAACAAACAAACAAATTCTCATAAAAGGGGATTGTGTGTATAGAAGTCGTTGACAATTTTTTTATGAGATGTAGAGTAAGTGTGCTTAACATAGCATGTACGATATCAATTGATTTACAATTTAATGTAGGATCATAGGGAACACGGTCTCGTAAGTCACTCATTAATGCATGGGTTCTAATGTATTGAAAAAACTCATGAATGAGACCTTATCATCCAAAATATGGTACTGTACAGGACTAGTAAACATAACCCTCTTGGCACATGTTACAAAACAATGTATTACTACAAGTATATTGGGTATATATTTATTGGGTAATTACGATACGTGGGCATAGTAATTACCCATGTTAAGTTACTGTAGCTCTAAACATGTCTTACCTGTGCACCAGTCAGTGCTGCCCATGGCTGAAACCCATAACAGAACATCTCCCATAGCGTCACACCAAAACCCCAAACATCACTGGCTGACGTGAACTTCAGATAGTTGATAGACTCAGGGGCACACCTACAATACGACAAAACAGTAAAAATCACTCTACAGTAGCAATCAACTTTAAGACAGAATGCAGATAGTGGGTGGGTCTTGTGAAGACATTTAGGTCAAGGTCAAATTTGAGCCTCCTGGTGGCTGACCTTGATACTGCAGCGGATCTTCTAAATTTTGTATATTTCATCCTGGCCATGCTACGGTCTTGATTTGTTGTGGCTGATACATGTAGCTTTTCATGTCAAAAACAAGTGGTATGGGTTTGTCCCCCTAACAGCTTCTTCTAGAACTGAAGAAAAGTTTCTGGAGGAAATATTTTTTTTTCAAAGTGGATAAATCGAGAAAGGAACAATGGACTTCTATGATTTTTTGGCATGAAGGTAGCTTAGACACATTCAATCAGATGTAAATGAGGAAATGCTATGTCATGTGATTTATGTAAAATAATTTTCATAGATGATGTGAGAATTCTAAAATTCCAGTATTGTACATACATTGTACATGTCATAGCCTAAGGATACATTACAATCATGTAGTCTATGACAGGTAGAACATGAGCAAATACAACTTGTGCAAAATAAAGGCCTAATTTGCATAATCAATACTAAAATCTTGCGAAATGAGGTCTCATTGAATCTTATTTGGATTTGAGTCATTGATTATAGAAATACATGTAAGGCTGCTGTAATTAGCATAATTTTAATTTATGTTTTTTTTTCAACTCAAATTGCATTATATTTTGTACATGAAATCCCTTCATCTTAAAGTTTATCCTTTGGCAAGGTTCAATTTCAACATTTCATCGATAATTATCGAAATGACTTCTGCATTACTATAATATATGTATAGTAAATTCTCCAAGTGAAAGCAATTCAATCTGTGCTCATTGTCAGTGAGAAGTTGTCAAGGACAATGTCGTGACATATCTAGACAGACAAATCAAAAACAATACCTCCATTTTTCATGTTGGTAATAAGAGAAATTGTCTCACCATGCTAAAGGCAACTTGAGATTGACATTGAAGTTTGTTTGGTAGTAGTCCTTCCCTACTCCCAGGGCTCTTGACAAGCCAAAGTCACTTATCTTTACCTACATGTAAAGTACATTGACAAAAAAGAATAAGTTAATGTCACAGCGGGATTTATGGTACCTGTATGTTGGGGGACAAATATAATTGTACTTTAATAATCAAAAATACAATTATAACATACATTGTACTGTAATCCAAAAGCAAAAAACTTGACAAGTCACACGCTTCTAACTATCTGCAGCTTGAAAGGAACCTGGTCTGTTCTGGTGTGACTTTGCACTGAACTTTTCTTGATCTAACCTTGCCTCTACTGTACTTTTCTTGTGATCTAACCTTGTCTCTAATGAACATTTCTTGTGATCTAACCTTGTCTCTACAGTGTATGTTTCTTGTGATCTAACCATGGGCGATAGGCCACCGAGTTTTTGTTGAGATCGCTGTTGCTTTGTTTTATGAACACACGTATACTGTGCACTCCATACACGATTCCCGATAATAATACACTGAACACAAACACTAATAGTATGAACACGGTCCGTTGAAAGGTTCCGAAGAGTCATGCACTCAACACATAACACCGTGAACACAGTCCGTCGAAAGATTCCCGAGAATCATACACTCATCACATAACACCGTGAACACGGTCCGTTGAAAAAATTCCCTAGAATTCTCCGTACAAAGAACCATACATATATAATACATACTGCTGGGTACTTGGTCCACTGAATCATACAATAAAAAGCACACTCATTACTCAGCTGTTACAGCGGCGTTCATGGTTAGAAGATTAGGTATCGCAAAGGCCGACGGGAATAGAACAGGTTTTGCAAACTCGAACGCGTTCGCAAACCGCTGCTCGACTCGATAGAACCCCAAGCCGGGGCTAGCGCTAGCGGTGATAACTTCAAAAAGATGACAGGGTAGGAAACACCCACCCGTGAACTGCGTTACCAACTGGGGTGGCAGCAAAAATGTGACTTAGAAT
>NW_017803558.1:117010-117731 GCF_001625305.1 Branchiostoma belcheri | reverse complement strand
GCAAGAAGTATAGAGGAAAGCTGCATGCCTATTGGTTGATGCCCTGCATTCCATTGTGATGACTCATGGTAAACACGGCACACTAACACAGTAATACATTTGATATAACACAGCCAAAAAACTCAAATAAAACCATTCTAAAAGCCTGTATCACAAAAATTTAAAAAACGCCTAGGGGTATTTGCCCACTGTACCTCCATACCAAATTTCAGGACCTTAGGCCCTAAAATGAAGAAGCTGAATCCATTTAAAAAATGGCAGGAGAAGAAGAAGGAGAAGGAGAAGGAGAAGAAACATCAGAAAAAGCAATATGGGTTCACCACCACTTCGTGGTGTGGTGAACCCATAAAAACTTGACAAGTCACACGCTTCTAACTATCTGCAGCTTGAAAGGAACCTGGTCTGTTCTGGTGTGACTTTGCACTGAACTTTTCTTGATCTAACCTTGCCTCTACTGTACTTTTCTTGTGATCTAACCTTGTCTCTAATGAACATTTCTTGTGATCTAACCTTGTCTCTACAGTGTATGTTTCTTGTGATCTAACCTTGATATCTATTATACTTTTCTTGTGTTCTAACCTTGTCTCCGTTGTAAATTTCTTGACTGTGATCTAACCTTGTCTCTTGTAAATTCCTTGTGATCTAACCTTGGCTCTAATGAACATTTCTTAACTGTGGTCTAACCTTGTTTTTACTGTACTTTTTCCTGTGATCTAACCTT
>NW_017803558.1:110450-116990 GCF_001625305.1 Branchiostoma belcheri | reverse complement strand
ACCATGTCAAGACTCTTGTCGGGTGATGTAGCCAGTTGTGTGCGTTTTACATTTTAGAACCGCGCGGGAAAATGCGTGCGTCTGATTGGCTAGCGATGATGTCATTGACCTGTACAGCAGCGACCTGGTAACGCAGTTCGCCGGAAATTGGACTTTACAAAATGCTTCATATTTTCTTTAAAATATGGTATCATACCCCCAAGAAAGTTTACATGGCTACTTAGTTACCCCTTGATTATAGATAGTATCAAGACTTTTGTTTTCCTTGTGGCATTTCGCAGAAAATAGGGTCTTTTGAAATGGCATTTCGCACCTAGTGTATACTAGTACTAAGTACCTAACCAAGCTGAAGCGTTCGGAAGTCGCTGTTCGGCTCTCGGCAATCTTCGGGAGACTTCGGTATCTGTTCGTATGGTTCTTTGGAATCCTCATCAGTTTGTGACAGTTTGTGACCGTGTACAGTGTACGTATGATTGTCGGGAACCTTTCAACGGGCCGTGTTCACGGTATTATGTGTTATGTGACTGTAATGACAACGGGCTGAATGAGTAGACACAGTGTATGTTCTAACATACGCGAAACAATAATAAGGATTTTAATGGTTTACAAAACAATGTATTGTTAGATCTCAACAAAAACTCGGTGGCCTATCGCCTGTGATCTAACCTTGATATCTATTATACTTTTCTTGTGTTCTAACCTTGTCTCCGTTGTAAATTTCTTGACTGTGATCTAACCTTGTCTCTTGTAAATTCCTTGTGATCTAACCTTGGCTCTAATGAACATTTCTTAACTGTGGTCTAACCTTGTTTTTACTGTACTTTTTCCTGTGATCTAACCTTGATCTCTACTGTACTTTTCTTGTGATCCGAGATTGTCTCTACTGTACATTTCTTGACTGTGATCTAACCTTGTCTCTACTGAAGACCAGGATGTTCCTTGCAGCCAGGTCCCTGTGTATGAGCCTGTTGTCCTCCAGGTACTTCATCCCCTTGGCCACTTGTAGTGCAAACTCACACAGTGTGATGACAGGGAAGTTTGGTCTGAGTGAGGGTTCCTTCAAACACTCCAGGAGGGATCTCAGAGGGGCCAGTTCAGTTACCTATATGGACACAAGGTGAAACCATGCACATTAAACTATAAATTGTGTAAGAAAGCCTACTGTTTCTACAAATTAGGTTTGTGGCATTTCAGATTCCAACACCTCTAGACACTGACTGTGTATGGTACAGAGTTCTTACATGTCCGACAGCATACCAACATGAACAGACATACAACAACGGCAAGGTGGTGTTGTGGTTAACGCTGTTGACTAAAATGTTATGGATTAAAATCTGTTGCAGAACAAAATGTTGCGCCCTTAGATATACCTAGGAAAAGTTACTTGACATTTCCTCATTTGACTCGGGAAAACGTAACTAGCCTGAATCGGTTAGGGACATAAAGCAGGAGGCCCCATTTTTTAGGAAAGCCACACACCTTGAACATGTTAAAGATACCACCACACTTATCAAAAGAGTATGGGTCCATCCCATGTTAAAGATACCACCACACTTATGTAGTATGGGATGGGTCCGTCCCAGTTTGAGTGGTTCAAAGGTTATAGCCCAGTCAACCCAGCTTGTACATTGTACATGTACTTATTTTTCAGTACCTACCAACATGAAGGAGTTGTCATAGTCGAGCACCACCCCATACAGCCTGACCAGGGACTCGTGGTCCAGACTGTGCATGATGGATGCCTCTTTCAGGAAGTCTGACTGGCCGGCCTGGATCTGTTCTTTACTCAGGCACTTCAGAGCAACTTGAACCTGTGGGGAAAAACCTGGAAGTTACACTGCTGTGCTGATTGAAAAGCTCAGAAGGTTCTATTTTCAAAATTTTCTGTAGGAGCATGCCCCCTGACCCCCCTAGAAAGCTCGCAACTTTGGCAATCACTGGCCCCTTAGAAAGTAGGAAGAACCCCCCACCCCCCACCCAATATCCTGGCTACAGGCATGTCTCTATAAATAATACAACCCCAGTTCCAATTCCCATATACCAGTAGAACATACATATTTAAACATTGCCTGTAAAATATTGGTCATCCATATCTTTTTGACATAGACATCTTTAAGTGAGAAAAAAGAACTTCCTGAGCTAGCAAACTGAAGACCCTACTATCAATTATGACAGTCCTTACTCTTTCTCCAGCTTCGTTGGTCCATATTCCCTGCTGTACCACCCCAAACTCTCCTGTACCAATTTCCTTCTGTATACTGATGGCCTCAGCAGGGATGATGTACTTCCCTGCTTTAGCTGTGACATCCGCCTTAGGAGATGTGGGCATCTTATTTTTGTGGGACACTTCTCTCTTGGAATGGGTTCTCAGAATACTCTGCAGAAAAAATAAACACAAGAAATCTGAGATTCCAAGTAGTATGATGCGTGGTGATCACAACGACTGCCGACAATTTCACACATCACATTAACAATAACAGCAATACTAACAGTACACAAGAAAAAGATGGGTGATGTCACAATCATAAATACATAACGCAGGCTAAAAAATTAGCCTTCCTGAAAGTAGTGTTGAAAGCCACATTGCCCCGAAAGCTGTGACGTGACAGCTATGGGACTGGTGCGGTGAGGTGAAAGTAGTGTGGCATAGTCCTATTCATCAGCCCAGTAAATGGCAACAGTTGTTGTGTATATATGTACTAGTGACAAACAGGTCACTCTCACCCCTTAACATGCCTTAACATGCCTGCATGCAAGCTGGTTTTTATCTGGGCCCTTCTGAAAAATAACCCCCTCGGTTTTTCACATACATTTTCATAACAGTCCCTAACATTAGACGATCACACCACGGGCTACATGGGGGTGGTTCAATTATTCTATTTCAACACCTGAAAATACAGATACACATATAATAGAGTTCAACAGATCTCATACCCCAATGAAATGTTTAGTGATTTTAAAAACACTAATTTGAAGTGAAAAGGCTAATAATAGTTCTAGGTTACATAGGGAAGACAACAGCATGCCTAGCTCTAACTGTACATGCAAAACCAGAGTGTTGATGTGGTTAATCTGGCTATCTCCATATACAATGTACATACAGCAGAATACAAGTAAGATTTCTGATAAAGATATATGATATGATGGATATCATTCAATGACAGGGAACATGAAAGTCGTCCTTTCGATAAACATGTAGCAGGTTACAAGTGAGATTTCTGATAAAGATATAGTTCCATACACTCATACATGTATCACTTCTGCCTGTGAAGGAGATAAATAACTTTTTTTGCGGCCCACAACCCTGCTAAGGCCCACTTTATACACAGCTTTTCGCATCAGCGGGACTGCCGACAGTGGGAACGTTGTGTAAAGAGAATTCCTGACAGCGTAGTCCCACTGTCGGTACACTTTCTCCCGACAGCTCCGATGTCATCAGCTGACAGCTCAGCGGGAGTCCCTGACAACCTAAAAGTGCATATAAAGAGCTCGCGACAGCAGGAACAAATCTAGGTCAGGGGTTATATGCAAATTGCCGTATGTCCCCGAGAAGACTCGCTACATTTGTTGTTTGGCACTCGGATATTAGTTTGGGCTACAATGTAAATGGTTCATGCTGCTTTTTCTGTCTACGGGCCGTTCCAAGGGATACAGCAATATTGTGTGGTAATGACAATGAGTTTGTATCAGTCCATATAGCGCATTGTATGGGCCGTGGGCAATTAGCTAAGGGTAGAATACTAGCTGTAGATGATGTCTCTCGCTATTTGTGCGTCTAATATAAGTTCTATAAGTTACCCACAAAGTTTTAGGGTAACGTTGATCTGCAAACATGATCAGATCAGAAGGAAAGTTCGCAATCTGCGTCTTGTATACAGAAAGGCACGGGAAAACAACAGCCATAGTGGCAGGGGTCGACGGACTTGACGAGTTGGATGTGTTCATCGGGGACTTCTAGGCCATGTGTATAAAGACGTCCCGACAGCGGCATCCCGACAGCAGCGTCCCGACAGCGGCGTCCCGACAGCGGCGTCCCGACAGCGGGAAATATCAACATAACCAGCCTCTTCAACATTGTTCTCAAATTCACAAAACTTCTAAAATCTATCCTGGGGCTAGCCCTGGGGCTCACCGGAAGTAGGGCACTCTGGTCTTCCCAGAGACTTGCGACCTCAAATGTTATTTCTAACAAGCTCATGACAGACCACAATGAGGCCTGCCCAAAATAATGACAGTGCCATGCAAACAATCACCATCGCCATGGCAATGTATCTCTTCATTGTCAGTCAGACTTTTTTTCGCTAACAAAGTTATAAGGTAAAATTAGCCTGATCCAGTTTATCGCCAAAGCTAGATAGCAAATTAGCTTGCAGACAAGTTTAGAGAATCTGATCATGAAGCAGTTTCCCATGGTCACACTGGTAACCTGATACCAGTGGTCTAGAGGTCTCTGCCTTGGGCAACTTACTCTCATGTCCCGAATGAACGTACCGGTACGTTTATTTTTTTCGGCCCGAACGTCCACCCGGTACGTTCTTATTAGGGACGGTACGTTTATAAATTTTTGGAAAAAATTGTCAGTACCTGTATTCAGAAAGGCATTAAAAATTTAACAAATCTTAAACGTGAAGGCGTAAAAGTTTGACGCATACAACCCCCAGAAAATGTCATGTTCCGACAGTAACGTTCCTGCCGCAGGTCCACCCCACACAGTTTCAGACTCAAATAAATAACGCGCCCCTTCTAAGTACAACCGGTGCCAAAGTTAATATTCATTTCAGAGAAGAGTTGCATAAAGTAAAAAGAGATTTAGGCTGTGTACTAAGGAATTGTGTGGTAATTGCCACGGTTACGTAGCGGAAAACGTTTCATGTTCCGGCTTGCTTTCGTCGCCGGCTGCAGCTGGTCGCGCGCATGTTGCTGCGCTAGTATCGGCGGCTCCGACGGAAAATAATTCATCCCCGGAAGAAATGTTACGCATAAAAATAACAACTGTAACTGATTTTCCTTGTTTTATGAGTTTTTGAGGCCGCAAAATGTTCAAAACGGTTGAAATTTGTCAAAAAAACAGCGCGAAGCAAAGTGAGAAAACATGACTGACGCCCAAAACAAAAGCGGTCAAAGGTCAAGTTAGCATCCAAACGTACAAGATATTACTGCTAAAACGATACTTTAAACGCATGAAAAAAATTTTTTTTCCACAAAAAAAAAAACAGAAATACAAATTCAGGCATATTCTTAGAAGGTTAATTTTCGAACGTTAGCGTGATATTTTTCAAAATAATTGGTTTCTAGTTTCAGAATATAATTGTTTATAAGAATGGTTGCTATGGATGCTATGAAGTATGGGAGATACAATGTATTATTATAACTGTTATATATATATGTTAGAGATTATGATAATGCCTACCGCGGTTCGAGTGTCTCTCAATAATTATTTTTGAGTTTATATCACATTTTTGTTTGTTCAGCTGTGTCAATATGTGATTTTGTTTGGGAAATGTGATTGGGTTACGTACTTAAGTTAGGTTTAGTGTCAGTATTATATATATAAACACCTTTAGAATGCTCCAAGTTCCAGGTAGTAAATACGAGGGGTGATCCAAAAGTTCTCGGCCTCACCTAGAAAATAGAGGTCAAACGCGTATTCTTTGGTATAGCTGTATACTATGACGTCTTACATCAGTGCACACAAAAATGCAAATTTTTATATTCATTAATTAACACGTGACGCCCCGTGAAAATGGGGTGGGTGAGGGCAAAATCACAAAATGGCCGCAACAGAAGCGTGTGCTGTGATCAAGTATATCAATAAAAAGCTACATGTATGCCTCCTCAGGAAATCCATGAAGTCATGACCAAGACACTTGGTGATGACTCCCCTTCCTATTGAACTATAAAGAACTGGGTTGCTAGCTCTAAGCGCGTCAAGGAGAGCACAAAAGATGAACATAGTCAAAGTCGTTATTTCTTTTGGAAATGGTCGGAAAAAATTTTCTTGCATTCCTAACGTCCCTCTGAGGTGTTAGAAGTGCAAGAATTACGTTAGGATGCCACAAATCAGCACCATGGACAATCCAGTTGAGGCCATCCATCACATGGTAGTAAATGACAGATGTGAGACTGTCCAACATGTAGCAGGTTCTTTGGCCTGACTTGTGGTACAGTTAACAGTGTTTTGTAGTACATTTTGGGGATGAGCAAGCTGTCTGCATGATGGGTGCCTAGAATGTTGTCTGAACATCACAAGTTAAACAGGCTGAGCATTTCAAGGAACGAATTCAGTCCATCAAGGCAACTTACTCAAACGATTTGTCACCCAATATGAGACATGGGTTCACCACTTTCACCCCGAATCAAAACAGCAGAGCAAATAATTGATGAAGAATGGTTCCCAGCATCCCAAGCGAGTTTTACCCGTTGAAAAGGTTTTTGCCTCTGTTTTCTGGGACAGTGAGGGGGTAATCATTATTGACTACCTGCAAAAGGGTCAAACCATCAATGGGGTGTACTGTGCACCAGAATTGCGGCAGTTGAGGG
>NW_017803558.1:70396-110430 GCF_001625305.1 Branchiostoma belcheri | reverse complement strand
AATAATGACTTAATTTGCATAATTAATGAGAAAATTTTACAATTATGTATTATGTATACAATTACAAAAATGCTAGAATGCATTCTTTGTTAATATAAGACTGTCTTTTGGTTGAGATTATGATAAAATGATATAATTCATGAAAATTAGGTTCCTATTTCTTAAATCAGGGGAGAATAATCTAATCTAAACTTTGTCAGTTATAAAGATTAACATCATTTGGCGAAGGTATGAGATCGGGGAACTCTAGTTATAACTGTTATATATATATGTTAGAGATTATGATAATGCCTACCGCGGTTCGAGTGTCTCTCAATAATTATTTTTGAGTTTATAGAGAATAATTTAGACATATTAATCACATTTTTGTTTGTTCAGCTGTGTCAATATGTGATTTTGTTTGGGAAATGTGATTGGGTTACGTACTTAAGTTAGGTTTAGTGTCAGTATTATATATATAAACACCTTTAGAATGCTCCAAGTTCCAGGTAGTAAATACGAGGGGTGATCCAAAAGTTCTCGGCCTCACCTAGAAAATAGAGGTCAAACGCGTATTCTTTGGTATAGCTGTATACTATGACGTCTTACATCAGTGCACACAAAAATGCAAATTTTTATATTCATTAATTAACACGTGACGCCCCGTGAAAATGGGGTGGGTGAGGGCAAAATCACAAAATGGCCGCAACAGAAGCGTGTGCTGTGATCAAGTATATCAATAAAAAGCTATGCCTCCTCAGGAAATCCATGAAGTCATGACCAAGACACTTGGTGATGACTCCCCTTCCTATTGAACTATAAAGAACTGGGTTGCTAGCTCTAAGCGCGTCAAGGAGAGCACAAAAGATGAACATAGTCAAAGTCGTTATTTCTTTTGGAAATGGTCGGAAAAAATTTTCTTGCATTCCTAACGTCCCTCTGAGGTGTTAGAAGTGCAAGAATTACGTTAGGATGCCACAAATCAGCACCATGGACAATCCAGTTGAGGCCATCCATCACATGGTAGTAAATGACAGATGTGAGACTGTCCAACATGTAGCAGGTTCTTTGGCCTGACTTGTGGTACAGTTAACAGTGTTTTGTCGTACATCTTGGGGATGAGCAAGCTGTCTGCATGATGGGTGCCTAGAATGTTGTCTGAACATCACAAGTTAAACAGGCTGAGCATTTCAAGGAACGAATTCAGTCCATCAAGGCAACTTACTCAAACGATTTGTCACCCAATATGAGACATGGGTTCACCACTTTCACCCCGAATCAAAACAGCAGAGCAAATAATTGATGAAGAATGGTTCCCAGCATCCCAAGCGAGTTTTACCCGTTGAAAAGGTTTTTGCCTCTGTTTTCTGGGACAGTGAGGGGGTAATCATTATTGACTACCTGCAAAAGGGTCAAACCATCAATGGGGTGTACTGTGCACCAGAATTGCGGCAGTTGAGGGCAACAATCACAGAGAAAAGGGGAGAAAAGCTCCAAGTTGAGGTGCTGACAATGCACCTGTCCACACAGCACAGGGGTCAGTGACAGCAGCAAACGAATGTGGCTTTGAAGTCTTACCCCACTCTTCCTATTCACCTGACCTAGCACCGTGGGCCTTCTACCTGTTTCCTAAACTGGAGTTCCACTTACGTGGTCAACGTTTTCATGGTGATGATGGCGTCATTGATGTGGTTTGGGTATTTTTAAGGGCTTCAGACGAAATATTTTTCCACAAGGGAAAGGAAAGCTGGAACATCGCTGGACCAAGTGCATTGAAGTTAAAGGAGACTATGTTAAAAAATAGTGTAAGAAAAACTTTTCTGCTATCACGTTTTTTGGGAGAGGCCGAGAACTTTTGGATCACCCCTCGTACATGTACAGTTTGTATCATGTATTTTTCACTTGTTGAACTTGTGGAAGCACCGTTGGCCCCCGGTTAGGGGTCATCCGGGGAACCTATGCCCAATTTTTTCAAAATTAAGGATCCGAATACAATTTTTTTTTCAAACATGAAGTATATTTATACAGTATATTTATATTCCTAATCAAAAGTAACAGTGAAAGATTTGCCCATACATTGGTATTGAAATAAAGAGCACATTTTAGTTAGTACCGTTCACCTGTCAATTTGGTCATTTTCCGGGGGGTACGTTTATTCCGGAGGGTATGTTTATTAGACTTTGAAGATTTGTCCAGGGGGTATGTTTATTCCGGGGGGCATGTTTATTCGGGACATGAGAGTACAAAATGTATATATGCATAATAAATGCCATACACCACATACACTTACTTGCTTAGGGCTGTCCATCAATTTCAATGATGACGACACGACACTAGTAACTCTTTCTTCACTTTAGTTCAAGCATTATAAGATATTCAAACAAGATTTAATCTCCTTTCTATCGATGGTCAGACCAAGGACAGACCAAGATGTAGTCCTAACAGTATCATGACAAAGCGAGGCGGTGTGACCCTTTACCTACATTCTTCTGCGCAGATGACGCAGCCTTTTTTTGTCGCAAAGCAGTTTTGCTGTGCAGACGACGCAGCTTTTTCTTCGCAGACAATGCCAACTTTCCTGCACAGACGACGCAGCTTTTTTTGTGCAGACAACGCAGGTGCTTGCGGAGACGATGCAGGTGCTCGTGCAGATGACACAGATGCTTGTGCACACGACACAGGTTTTTGAACAGATGACACAGGTGTTAATAACTTCCTTGGCTTCTACCAAAGAGTAGAGCTAAGGCAAAGGATTTATATAAAGGCAGAGATGCACTCTAACGGGGATGCTGACGCAACATAGAAAGGAACAAATGCATGAACAGGCTTCCCCTTCATACTTGGATCCCACTTTTGTACACTGACACAACCACCTTATACACAACAACAATACAAGACAGGATGGAATTACACCCAGAGGTACATTGATTGAAGCCTTCTTACTTATGAGAACAACAGTTCCCTACCCTTTGTCAATCAACAGTTTGAAACAGGCACCTGACCAACTGGTAGCATGAGGTTGTGACCCACTGACATAAACTCTTCCTAAATTTGGGTTTTCCTTGACCATACCCATCAATAGTACATTCTTTCCTTCCTGTTATCTCGACACAAAGTAGGCCATGTGGCTTACATCAGATCCCAACATCTCAACATGTTTAGGTTTGGTCAATTTGGTCTGTGCATGATATGAAAGTTCAAAGAACTAAATGTAGTGCTGTGTTTTTGCAGGTACTTGACTTTGGAGCAGGAGGGGTGTTCAATCATCAACTTGTTTCATGAAAATTCTATAGTTTATTGCAATACCATATTTTGTACAACAAGAGTTCCACGATCTCATACCTTCGCCAAATAAATGATGTTAACCCTTGCGGTTGACGAATTATACAATTTTAACCTTTGATTTTGTAAATAAGGGCCTCATTTGCATGGATTACATCAGTTGATCCTATTCTATTATAGCACTTCCTCATAAATTATGCAAATGAGTTCATGATTTGAATAAATTATGTTTATTGATGTTCACCTTCACTTAACTTCCAAATGTGGCAAGTATGAAATTCCCAGCAGTTACAACTATAAAAATCATAAAAATTTGTCATTAATTATGCAAAGTAGTCCTCATTTACATAATATATATCCTCAGATGTTTTTTCTCGTTCTCAAGTAGATGTCACAAGTGTTTCATAGTTCTATTATCGAACAAAGCAGATGTATAGAATTTCCTCAATTATGCAAATTAGCTCCTGATTTGCATAATTGTCATCTGATTACGTCAAGCATCTCTTCAACTACCTACATACCAAAAATCACGACAATCCGTCAACCAGTTCTTGAGTTATCCTCGTTCGAAAATTTTTCAACAAATGCTCCTGCAGTTCCAGAACAAGCCGCTAGGGAACCTAAACTCATGTCACGCAGAACTAGCAGTGTGTACACCGACGATTTATTTTGGTACTTATTTTTTTGATATTTTTTTTTCCTGGGCAAATTTTGCTCAGAAAGGCCCAGTTTTCTGGTAAGAAGGACAGAGGAATGTATATTTTCAAAATATGGCCAAAAAGTGTGACATTTTTCATGGTTTGACCTGTTATAATATTGACCTCTAAATATTTGTGATCTGTGTCTCTGGTCCGTTCCGGTATCCAGTAGCTGATGGCCTGGGGCTCCCAGGTCCCCTTTGTTTATTTGAGGATTACAGGCAAAACAGATGATCATGAGTTTGTAATAGCCTATCGCCCAGATAGTAAAAGGGTTCATTGTTGGCCTCCTCTTAGAGGAATTAAGCCACTAATACTTAAGTTTTAAGCTATAAATATCTGTTCATGATTACCTTCGCCAAGAATTGACGAAGGTTATGTCTTCCTGGCCGTGTGTCTGTCTGTCTGTGTGTCTGTCTGTCAACAGCATAACTTGAGAAAGCTTAGATGGATTATCTTGATATTTGGTAGGTGGGTAGGTCTTCATGAGACCTGGAAATGATTAGATTTTGGACCCCATAGTGGCTTGTTATGGTACTGCAGCTGAACTTCGGGTTTTGATATCTCATGATCTACACATGCTGGGTGACGAAATTTGGATGGTAGGTAGCTGGGGAAGAAGTGGCGTGAGTTTGGGCCCCCTAGCGGCTTGCTCAGGAACTGCAGGGCTATCTGTTTGAAAATATTCAGAGGATAACTCAAGAACTGGTGGACGGATCGTCATGATTTTTGGTATGTAGGTAGCTTGCGTGATGCTTGGTATAATTATGCGACAATTATGCAAATCTGGATGTAATTTGCATAATTAATGGAGAAATTCTATAAATCAGCTGCATTACATTATAGGACTATTCAAGCTTGTGACATGTAATTGAGAACGAAACACAGGCAGATATTGATTATGTAAATTAACACTTAATTTGCACAATTAATGAGAAAATGTAATAATTCCATAATACTAATTGCAGGGAATTTCATACTTGGGGTTGCTGGTGTCTTTTCCAAATTTAAAGTGACCAGTGTTACTACAGTAACGTACGGACCTCCAACGACGCCCATTTCCGAACTTGATCTTGCCATCGTCAACGGTAACTTGCTCACAAAAAATCGTGGACATCCATTTGCAGATTCTCGAATTATCCCGCTAACAACAATAATGACCAACACAAAAGGCCAAATTCAATTACATGGGAACCCCCCACGAGGCCCATATCCAAACTTGACCTCCGTATTGTCAACGGTGACTTGCCCACTAAAAATCATAGACAACCATTTAAGGATTCCCGAGTTATCTGGAGTACAAAAAGTGTTTTGTGGGAGTAGCTTGTTGTTTAGCTGTTAAAGCCGCCATCTTGGTTTTTTGCCTGGACAAGAATAAGAAAGAATTCTGCTCTGTAAAGAACAAAATGTATATTGTACATTTCACGCTGGTCTTTGATGATTTAGAACTACATGTAGTGTCACAAACAGAGCGCCTTCAATCCTTCTGCAACAAAATGAAAGATTCCATCAGTATGTAAGGCTTGACCCATTTGAGACGGTTAGATATTCACAAACACAACGACACTAGCATGTCAAGATCGCGAGATATCAAAACCGGAAGTTCTGCTGCAATACCAACAAAAACTGCTAGGGGGCCCAAAATCTAATCATTACTAGGTCTCATCAAGACCTACCCACCTACCAACTTTCATGACAATGCATACTAAGCTTCTTAAGTTATGCTGTTCACAGACAAACAGACGGACAAACGAACAGACAAACGCCACTGAAAACATAACCTTCTTGGCGAAGGTAGAAATACACTGAAAGGCTACTGTTACTTGAATATGACTTGTAAACAAAGAACACCATTTTGTCTAGCACGTCACTTGTGAGTAGGTTTAAACCATTGCGCATTTTTTATTAAAAATTGCCCGTTGAAGACTGTTTTTTTAAGTGTATCAGCCAATAAACACAATCATATCAAGCCAGGGAAGGAATGGAATGATAGGGGGCTGTGTCGACATAAAGAACATTTTGGTTTAGAAAAGTATCTATTATCAGTTCAAAACAAATCCTTTATGACAAGCATATTACTAGAATGAGAATCAGTTCACACAGTCTGGAAATCGAAAAGGGCAGTCATTATGATACACCAGCCGATCAGAGATTATGTCCGACATGCAAGGAGAAATATTGAAGACGAATTTCATTTTATGATGTCATGCCCAACATATGAAGAATACATATGACAAAAGTTGAGCAGGTTTTTACTCAAAATAAGGCCACACCAATTTAATTTGTTGGTTCTCGGATTCGCCTCTTCGTTTTTTTCTGATTTGCAAAAAAAAATAAAAAATTGATTCTGGTCCTGAATCAACTGAAAAATGCTTATGTTTTGCCCCGAACAGTTGAGGAAAGTCCTTTTCTTCTAGTTGTTACAGTTTTCCCATCTATCATTGCAGTGGTATGATTAAAAGTTCAAAATTCAATGTTTAAATTTTAACCCAGCCTTTTGTGTTGACTTCATGGCTCATTTCGTAGCATTTAAGCCTATAATAGGATGCCTAGACCTGTTTTTATTTTTATTTTTTTCGCCCTGTCGCTTCATATTTTTTCTGAAAAAATCTGAGAACCAACAAATTAAATTGGTATGGCCTAAGGTACATGAAAGTATTTTAAAGGGTTGAATCTGAATAGTGAACACTATAGTCTAAGCATTTGGTGGCAAGCTACATTGTATCTTTATGCTGAATTTCAGGTCATTTGGTTTTCGTATTAGCACATAAGAGCCAAAAATGTACTTTATTTTGTAGAGTGATGTAAGTCAAAAAAGGCCCATTTTATATTAGTTTTAAAGTTACACGTGCCAAAAGCGTAAATAGCATTCTGTGGGATTGTGGGATCCAAGGATCTCCCATAGTGCACAGGAGCCAAAAATGTACATTTTTGTTCAAGGTATTCCCATATCAAATTTCAGGTCATTTGGATTTACATGTACAATGTATTATTAGGGCACGGGAGCCAAAAATGTACATTTTTTTGTCCAAAAATAGCCCAAAATCCCTATTTTACATAATTTTAAAGTGGCGTTAGTCAAAAGCTTTAATGCCATTTTGTACACATGTGTCCAAGGTATCCCCATACCAAATGTCAGGTCATTTAGTTTTAGTATCAGGGCTCCAGATCCCAAAATGTATATTTTTTGCCTGAAAATGGCCAAAAAACCTAAATAAAACAATTTGAAAGGTGTTTTTCAAAAAAATGAAAAAAACATCTGGGGGTATTTGCCCACTCTAACCTCCGTGTCAAATTTCAAATTTCATGATAAGAGCCATGAAGTCAACACAAAAAACTGGATTAATATAAAGAATGAATTTTGATCTTTTAATCAAATCACTGCATTGATAGATGGAAAAGCTGTAACACCTAGGAAGAAAAGGACTTTCCTTAACTGTTTGGGCAAAATCTGAGCACATTTGAGTTGATTCAGAACCAGAATTTTTTTTTTTTTGCAAATCTGAAAAAGAAGAGGCAAATCCGAGAACCAACAAATTAAATTGCTGTGGCCTAAAGAAAATTTACCAATAGCCTGAGAGCAATTAATTATTTTTATTACCTTCGCCAAGAAGGTTATGTTTTCAGAGGCGTTCGTGTGTCTGTGTGTGTGTGTGTGTGTGTGAGCACGATAACTCGAGAACGCCTGGATGGATTGTCTTGATATTTGGTAGGTGGGTAGGTCTTGATGAGACGTGGAACTGATTAGATTTTGGGCCCCCTAGCGGTTTGTTATGGTACTGCAGCTGAACTTCCGGTTTTGATATCTCGTGATCTAGACATGCTAGGCTGACGAAATTTGGATGGTAGGTAGCTCTTGTGATAGGGAAGAAGTGACGTGCTTGGGCCCCCTAGCTGCTTGCTCTGGAATTGCAGGGGTGTTAGTTGAAAACTGTTCAAAGGCGGATAATTCAAGAACCGATTGATGGATCGTCGTGAGTTTTGGCATGTAGGTAGCTGAAGTGATGCATGACATAATAATATTACAATTATGCGAATATTAATGTAATTTGCATAATTAATGAGGAAATTCTATAAATCAGCTGCATTCCATGATAGGACTATTCAAGCTTGTGACATGTGTAATTCAGAACGTCAGAAATACAGGAAGATATTGATTATGCAAATGAAGACTTAATTTGCATAATTAGTGAGAAAATGCTATAATTACATATTGGTAATGTCTGGAATTTCATACTTGGGATATTTGAAAGTTATGTGAAGGTGAACATAATTAAACATAACTTATTCAAATAAGGACCTCATTTGCATAATTTATGAGGACATGCTATAATGGCATGCATTGATAAGATAAGACTGTCTTCTGGTATAGAATATGATCAGCAGATATAATTGATGCAATATAGGATCCTATTTGCACAATCAGGGGGATTAATCTATTATTTCTTAGTCATAAAGGCTAACATCATTTGGCGAAGGTATGAGATCGTGGAACTCTAGTTTTGCATATTTTTTTCAATTGATTATCATGCACGATATGTAAAGTAAAAGCCCCTCCTGCTCTAGGTGCAAAAATTGCACATTCAAAATATTTCTAATAAGTGCAAATCTTGAAAATCATGTGCATTTTGCACATTGCACATGGGTATTTTGTAGCCCTGCATATTGAAGTAAATGCATATTTCTGGAACACCCCTATTTTTCTAATCCCGTGGAATAGGCCATAGCTTATTTAATAAGTAGCTGTGTGGTAGGCAAGGTTCCAGAAGCAGAATATGTGTATAATTGTTTGCGAGTACATGTATATATATCTGTTGGGATTGTGATTGCACCTAGTACTACGATACGTTGTCAAATAAATAACATGTAGAAAATGAAAAGATATTGTTATCAAAGATGACTTTGTTTTCTGTTTACATTGTCATGTTGTTGAGCTTATGTACAAGTCATGTATTTACAAAATATAAAACTTCACGGAGAATTGTCACCTTAAAGTTACACATGCAAATGGACACTTGTTTTCTATTGTAGCTGTTTTCGCTGCAGTTACGTGCCCACGAACTCATGTACATGCACAGGCGCTAGGCCACCGAGTTTTTGTTGTGTTATGTTGTTTTGTATACCATTAAAAACTATTTTACAACTTGATTGTTTTGCATAATTATGTTATAACATACACTATGTACTCACTCATCAGTCCGTTGCAATCACAATACACAAGGAATTAACATGATCCGTTGAAAGATTCCCGAGAATCATACACTCTGACAAACACCGTGAGCTCGGTCCGTTGAAAGATTCACGAGAATCATACACTGAACACAAACACCGTGAACACGGTCCGTTAAAAAGATTCCCGAGAATCATACACTCAACACACACTGTGAACTCGGTCTACAACCTGACGAGGATTCCAAAGAACCATACAAACATATACCGAAGATTGCCGAGAGCCGAACGGCGACTTCCGAACGCTTTAGCTTGGTTAGGTACTAAGTACTAGTGTACACTAGGTGCGAAATGCCATTTTAAAAGACCCTATTTTCTGCGAAATGCCACAAGGAAAATAAAAGTATTGATACTATCTATACTTTAGGGGTTATTATGTAGCCATGTAAACTTTCTTGGGTTACGATACCATATTTTAAAGAAGATATTAAGCATTTTGTAAAGTCCGATTTCCAGCGAACTGTGTTACCAGCAGTACCATGACTGGCCGCTAAGGTCGCTGCTGCACAAGACATTGACAATGACATCACCGCTAGCCAATCAGACGCACGGTAGGCGCCCACATTTCCCGCGCGGTTCTAAAATGGAGACGCCCAGAAAGGCTACATCGTACGACATGCTATGTCTACATGTACTGCCAGGCTGCTCTAAACACGTCCACAAACCCCACCGACATGTTTTCAGTTCTACATACTAGTATGTCTCCCAGGCACGAGATTTGGAAAGTGTAGTTGTGCCCAATATCTCTAGATGTACGATATCGTTGTCCGAGAGTGACTGTGGAGGCAGGGACTTCACACCGAACGTGATTCTAAGTCACATTTTTGCTGCCACCCCAGTTGGTAACGCAGTTCACGGGTAGGTGTTTCCTACCCTGTCATCTTTTTGAAGTTATCACCACTAGCGCTAGCCCCGGCTTGGGGTTCTATCAATTTGAGCAGCGGTTTTGCGAACGCGTTCGAATAACTGCGAAACCAGTTCTACTCCCGTAGGCCTTTGCGCCATCTATATCTATCAGAATGCCGATTCGGAAGTAACAGCTAAGTAATGAGTGTGCTTTTTATTGTGTGATTCAGCCGACCAAGTACAAATGTACCCAGTATGTGTTATATATGCATGTATGAGTATGGAGAATTCTCAGGAATCTTTCAACGGACTGTGTCCACGGTGTGTTGTGTTGAGTGTATGATTCTCGGGAATCTTTCAAACTCAACCATTGACGGACCGAGCTCACGGTGAAGTGTTGAGTGTATGATTCTCGGGAATCTTTCAACGGACCGACCTCACTGTGTTATGAAGGGTATGATTCTCGGGAATCTTGTACGGAGTGCACAGTGAACTTGTTGTTCGTATATATTTGAATAAAGTAACAACGATCTCAACAAAAACTCGGTGGCCTATCGCCCATGGTACATGTATGGGTATGGGGGCAGTGAATTGCAGTTTTTGTAATAACTTTCCATTTATGGATCAGGAAAGGCCGACAAAAGAAGCATTAACTGCAGAAAAAATGTCTTCAAAATCGTGATCAATTTTTGTCTTGCCCATTTTGGTAGCTTTTGATAATCCCATGTAATCACTTAAGTAAGTCTAATGTAATCACCTGCAAAAACTCGCACATCCACAAAAAAACACGCCTACATGTACCTATATGTAGATTCCTGAGTTAAGGTTAGGCAACCATTTTCAAACTTTCACAAAAATCTTTTAAAATGTTCATGTGGTTATGTGATGATGACAGGTTTGACAGAAATAAACCCAAGCTGAGCAAGGTTTGGGCAGGGCCATCTGTGTAGGACAACAGGAGATGTGGAAAAATGTTGAAGTGGCACACTCCTGTGTCACGTCATTCTCTGACATGAGGCGCCGACGAGTCTGTGAATATTGTAGCAAACACTTGAAGAGTGTGGACTGAAATTAAGGAAAACTAATAATCAAAAATATCAGATTTATAGGGATTCTTTGATACTCTCGACCTAATTGATCATCAAAAAAGCTAAACAAGAAGCCATAGGCGACAATTCTCCGTGAAGTATTATATATTGCAACAAAAAGAAGTAGCCATTGGCGACAATTCTCTGTGAAGTGTGATAAATCGAACAAAGAAAAATTGTTTAAACGCGCGTCGGCTCAGTCATCTTAAGACGCAACGACCAATCAGAGATGCGAAATGCCGACACGTGACGCGGGATTTGCATACAGTCTAAACAACGGGGAAGGGCACGCGATGCCCGAAATATTTTTGCGTCAATATTCAGTGCCGTGTTTCAAGAGATTAATACCGGGAAACAATTTCTTTTCTTGTTTTGAACGCATAAACATGCATTTACGCTAATCTAGTATGATTCAGGGTTACTCATAAAATTACCCGATCTACTAGTGTGTGCGGTTTACCAGCCCCAGACCACATCCGACCACGAGGCAGAACACATTGATGGGTTGCTAAAAAATATTGTCCATGTTTACAAAGAGCTGCTCCACTAACACTATGGAACGGCCCAACCCAAAATTATTGGCCATGCATATGTGTACATACAGTGAAGCGGCCAGCATGCTCGTTGCTAGGACGACCGGCCAGTTGCTACGTGACTAAATACACGCCGCCACTAGGTCGCCACAGCCGACCAGTTTGAAATCGATAGGATTACGTCATCGGTATTTACATTTCGTAATGTTGACCTCTGACCACCCCACATTTCCGTCCCCATCAGCCTGACCGCCACTTACTAAGTACTACCGGTTACATAAACGGACGAAAACATATTTCAACGACATGGGGATGTTTCGAAAATAAGCATTTACTCAAATATCAAAACAGCTACGGTAAAAATAAAAAGACGTGCATCATGCACAATGCCACACCACATGCGAAATTACACAAAAATGCGACGTACGGAAGAATGCGTTTTGGCTGCGAACATCTTCAAAAAAACTTGGCATCTCTTAACCATGGGCAAAAACATCTGGAACCACTTATCAAAACCACCCCGTATCTGCATGAAGTTCCACCCCCCCCACTGCCATTCCAAACAACGCGTTTTTCTGGACCATTCCAACTCGCCTCGTAATTGTAGGGGTGCATCTGCAATATTACATTGACCGCGAAAGCAGCGACGGCAAAAATACACATTCGTGCATCAACACGGGCATGCCCGCAGACGGCGTATAAAATTGCGTGCCGATTACACAAAGAGAACCCAGTGTTTTGACTGCGAACACGAAAAATCAGCCGATCACAACACTCCGTCCGGAGGTCCTGACCTCCTTCACGGAGTAATAATACACTTGCTCATTTCATAGGACATAATATAAAAGGTTACATGTTTCCATCTGCAAATTGACAGAAAATCGGCACAGCAAAGGTTGGGGGCGTGGTCAACTGAAACTGGGCTGGCTCGTGGCACAGAAAGATGTTTACACACCAGTATGTATTACACAATTCCTTTTTGGGCTGGAAACAAGTTACTGTATTTACTGTATTTTGCAGCCTAGGATAAATGCTGGCACACAAACTTTTAGAATTATCATAATAATTATCATATAATAAATTTTTAAGGTCTAACACAGCACATTGTACAAATGTGTATCTACAAAAAAGTAGTTAGCACAAAATGTACTTTTCCCCAGCAGCTGACTTGTTTTCACAAACTTAAGGTTATAACAGTGCTTTTGATGGCAGGGTAGTTGTACATGTATAATTCAATTTTTCAGATATTTTTTAAATGAAAGTCTGGTGGAGTGCAGTACAGAGGTCAATTTCTTTTCATCTGGTCAGGATTGAGTTATATTTCCACTAAAAACAAATTGGTGTCTAATCACGATGAGCATGCATTACAGTCCTCTCTGTCAGCTTCACTTCTGTCGAAAAGCAGGTTATTACCTTCGCCAAGAAGGTTATGTTTTCAGAGACCTCATTTGCATAATTTATGAGGAAATGGTAGAATGGCATTGTTTGTTACGGGTCAGTTGGGGATTTGGGTTTTCAAGCTACATATCGCTGTTTTTACTCAAAATAAGGTTAATAAAAGTATTTTAAAAGGCTTAATCTGAATAGAGAGCACTATAGTAGCATTTGGTGCCAACCTACCTTTATGATGAATTTCAGGTCATTTGGTTTTTCGTATTAGCGCATTGGAACAAAAAATTTACATTTTGGGTCAAAAATAGCACAAAAAGACCCTTTTTACATAATTTCAGAGTGACACACGCAAAAAAGCATAAATAACTTTCTGTGGGATTGTATCCAAGGATCTCCCATACCAAATTTGAGGTCATTTGTTTTTAATATTAAGGCACAGGTGCCAAAAATGCAGACCTAGTGTTAATGGCTACATGTACTCCTCAGCCATCTTCCACCACCTACAACACAACAGGGGTCACTCTTTCAAACTCAAAGAGGCAATATATGAAAGAATGTACAACCCCACCCTTAACAGGGAAGGGGGGCTACGGGTGGATCAATCCGGCACTTGATATTTGGCGCTCCCAGCCCCGAGGACAGACAACACTTTCTGACTCATTTGCATTATCTTGTCTTGACTTGTCTGACTTTTGTTCCCTTTTCGACTTCAAAAAAAAAATTGTCTTCAATTTATTTGCATATCAATCAATAGTTTGTGCTTATAAACCTGCATTTCTCCTCTGGTCTCTCAGTCACTGATGAAAGCTAGTGGATTATAACTAGCTGAAACGTCTGACCGTTTCCAAAATCATATCCAGTTGCTTGAGTAACTGCTTTTTGGCATATAGAAAATGTACTATTATAGCAGTATATTACCAAATTTGGGCATGAGTCATTATAATGGCATGTAGAGCAGGCAATTAATAGGCATGCAGCTTTCCTCTATTCTCCTTGCTGATTGGCTGTTCGGATTTGATTGGGTTAACTCAATTAACACCTGTACAAAGCCATGGCCATATTGACAGTATGAACTTTATTCAAGTGTTTTGGTAGGTATGTCCTGCTTTCCTGCTCCAGCATTGGAATGCGGGGCATAAACGCTTCTTTTTATCTTGAAAATCAACAGTTTGGATTATGCGATTAAAAATCCCAACCAACAATGTAAGGGATAGCTATCTAACTGTTGTCACTTCATACTATAGTTATATCATATGTTTTCCCTTGTATTTCTCTCTGCCATTTCGTGAAATGTAGTGAAGTCATGCTGAATTTGCTCCAAAGCAAATGTTGACCTTTCTAGTTTCAATGTTGCATCTTCAACTTTTGTTTTGTAGGAGACCCATGCTATGGCATGTCCCATGTATGGGACAAAAGAAAAACGATGTTCATATCATTATCAGAATTACCATGGTATCCATTGTAATTTCAGTAATTTTCAGCCATAAATTGTTAGATTTTTGACGGTCTCAGAGGGGGGTCCCAGAACTCCATAACTAAAAATACATGTAGCTGGAGGGTTTCAACCATATGGCTGTTGATAGTTCCTCATACATGTACCAAACTCATATACAAAGTATGAGCCGATTTGGCTGACCCCCATCTTCCGACCTCTGCCTGCATGGTTTTGTCTGGTTTTCTCGTGTAATGACCCTTAACTTATTTCAGTGTCAAAAAGCATTACACCCATAACCTGCTGATGTTCTGTGTTGAAACTTAGCCTCCATACAAAGAGACACTGCTTTCCAAATATTCAACCTGTCACAAAGGATTTTTGGAACATTCCTCCAAAATGGCAAACTGTCTGAATTAATTTATTTTCATTCCGGCAGACTCTAAAAATATTTACATTTCCTTGACGCTGTTGTGATGAAGCAGTTCCACCAGCTGGGTACTGTAATTTTTGTGTGTATCCCTAGCAGTAGCATACATGACCTTCAACTTGGAATTACTCATCATTGTTTTCAACATGATGTTGACTAGCATCAGATTCTGTTTCATTTTGCTGTAGCTGTTGGAACGATTCCCAACAGCATACATAACCTGTACTACAGTTTGTATTTCAAATACAAAATATTTTAAATTATTTGAAGACCATAATTACACTTAGGCCACACCAATTTAATTTGTTGGTTCTCGGATTCGCCTCTTCATTTTTTTATGATTTGCAAAAAAAAAAAAAAATTCTGGTTCTGAATCATCTAAAAAATGCTCATATTTTGCTCCCAACAGTTGAGGAAAGTCCTTTTCTTCCTAGTTGTTACAGTTTTTCAATCTTTGAATGCAGTGGTTTGGTTAAAAAGTTCAAAATTCTTTGTTTAAATGTTATCCCAGCTTTTTGTGTTGACTTCATGGCTCCAATCGAAGCATTTGGGGCTATAATAGGATGCCTAGGCCGGTTTTTATTTTTATTTTTTTTCGCCCTGTCGCTTCATATTTTTTCTGAAAAAATCTGAGAACCAACAAATTAAATTGGTGTGGCCTTAATATGGAAAATGTGACAGAGCCACACTCCATGCCACAGTGTGAGGTGCTGAGTTTGCCAGACTGATATGTGAATTCCACCAGCTATTGAAGAAATAACAATATCACAGATTTTTCTTTTAGGTCAAGCAAACTTAACAAAAACACAATTACATGTACTACTACTTGTTTGTTTGATTTTAAGTATGATTGACAAGACAAAGTTAACATCAATAGCGGAGAGGATGTTGGATTCGGGAGCTATAATAGGTTTGGTAACCAGGCTTAAGTTTTAATAGCCAAAGGAGTAGAGGAGAAGTTTCATAATGTATAGAGTGGATAAAATAGAATAAAATCTATTAGGATGAAACTGAATATAATAAAATAGAATAGAATAGAATTAAAAACGAAAAATATAAAATAAAATAAAATCAAAATTTTTGTAGTGCTTACTTATACATTAGCATTTAGCAATGATCATTTAGCAAAAATTATTTGGTACTGACACTGCAGTATCCAGAATCAGGTACAGGTACAGGTTCGGACCTGGACCTGATCCTCTGGACCTGGACCTGAAAGAGCCGAACAAGTACCCAACCCTAGTGTAAGTTCAATATGCCCGCAGTCACTATTCAGGTGTTTAGGTTAACCATTAAGTTATTGTTTATTGTATTGAGTGTCAGGAAACTACAAACACTCAACCAGCATTAGGCCATACCGATTTAATTTTATGGATGACATCCGCGCGCGCATTGATTTTCGCCCGATCTCAAAAAAAAAAAAAAAGAATCACGTCTTCCGAGGCTCTGGACTGGCTTTAGGCCTGGGTAGTCCATGGTGGTGATAACTCTGGTGGACGGCAGCCAGGCTACCGAAGCCCCAAGACTCAAGAACTCAGTACATACGTACAGTGCCGATTCATAAATTCCGCAAAAACCTAGCATGTGTCGGCCTGTCGTATACGTCGCCAAATTCACAATACCAGCTGTGTATTCCTGTGGTTTAGTAGCATTTTTATTTTTGGCTGGATTTTTCTTTTTTTCGCCCGCACGCACTAGTTTGGGGGTCTTCAGAGGATGTCATCCATAAAATTAAATCGGTGTGGCCTTACTGCCATACAAAACTCACTCGGTTGGCCAACACTCCAGCAACGAAGACAACAACAACGTCTATGCCTCCTCTACAAAGCAGTTAATAATCTCATATCCATTCCTATACACACCATTCTTACAAGAAACACAAACCCAACCAGAGGACATCAGCTACGCTTCAACACACTACACTGTAGAACAGAAACATTTAGAGGTAGCTTCTTTCCTCAAACAGTTATTGTGTGGAATGCCCTACCTGACCAACTGGTAATGGCTGGGGTAGCCAGCCATTATGGCTTCCCTAGCTGTACCCAGCTGTAGGAATGTGGCCAATCCCCAGCCATGATTTCTGTAAATAGTTAGTGCACTTGTTTTGTTTTCGTTTGTTTTTCTTTCACCACCACCACCGGTCACACTGGGGAACGACCACTCCCCTAAGCATTAGACCCCGCGAGGGGTATTGCTTAGTACCGCATAGAACTAGAACTAGAACTAGAGTAACCAAAGCCACGGCAGCCTGTTTTTAAAACCTAGGTGGACCATATTAAAGTATGGTGTTGAAAAGACCTGTAACTGTATTTGTTGGATCACTATGGCTAAAATCTAAAAAAGAAATCTAAAAAAAGGGGGAATTCCTACCTACCGACCCTAAATTTTTTCTGGACCGTAATAGGAAACACAACATTCATTTTTCTAAAATTATACAATACATACTGGGTATAAAGAAATAAATGATATTTGATTATGTACAAGAGCCTGTCTGACCATATCTGACCACCCAAGCACAGTGTCAGATACGTGTACTCTAAATCTTTTATCATGATGTGACATAATAATGATTGTACCTCAGACTCATTTTCCAGAAAGTAGCAGTCAAGTTTGAAGGGTTCAACTCACCTTCCTAAGTTTGCCAGTAAATCCCTTCGGACACTCCTTGTCATAGAACTTCTTGAAGCGCCTCATTTCAGGTTTGGTGAGTCCGATGGCGGCCAGGTCGTCATCCTCCACGTACTTGAGCTGTGAGAGGTTACTGACCTTCAGGGTGTCGGTGAAGGCGCTGTAATACTGCAGTAACTCTGCCTCCTCCAGGAAGGAGTACAGGTCCTTTACACCTGACATCCTTCTGCCTAAGGTAAATATTTCTGAAAACAACATACAGCACACATGAACAATAAACAAACAACAGGTATGGATGGCTCAGCTAGGAATGCAATATTCCTGGTGTCTGTTCAAAACAAGAAATCAGACATTTCAGACTTCCAGAAGTAGGCAATCCTCAGCTTCCCGAGTGTATACGTAGGTCCCGCATGTTGACCACTGATTACAGTTGGGACGTTCCAACCAGATTTTGATACTACAACTTAGAAAATCAATGATCTAAGCAACAATTGTCATTGTAAGACAATTAGAAGCACACTGTATATAGTTGAGACCCTTCCAGCTGCACCAATTTAATCAGTTGGTTTTCAGATTCGCTAGAGCTAACTGTTCTTGTAGCAAGAAAAACCATATATCAGTATTTTCTAGGTGCACAATTGCACATTCAAAATATTTTTACATGCAAACCTTGAAAATCATGTGTATTTTGCACATTGTATTGTACATGGGTATTTCGAACCCTGTTTAAGTGATCATGACGATGACAAAATCACAAGTTCAAACAGATTATACAAACTAACTGGCTTGACACTACTCACAGTACAGTACAGTACTCCAAAAAATTTGTCTTCACTTTATTTGCATATCAATCAATAGTTTGTGCTTATAAACCTGCATTTCCCCTCTGGTCTCTCAGTTTCAGCTAGTTGATACTAGCTGAAATGTCTGACATTTTCAAAATCATATCCAGTTGCTTGAGTAACTGCTTTTTGGCGTAAGCTAGATTATCACTAGTGGTGCATACCGGTTCACTGGACTTGGATCCGGACTTGTAAAAATGTTTAGGTTCAAGTCCAAAAAAACCTAAAAGTCAAGAACCGAGTCCGGACTTATTACCATAAAAGACCATTTCACATAGTATTACCCCTTTTCTTTTTAAACCACCTAAAACCTTCCGTAGATTCCAAAATCTTTGCTGCAAAATGAAGAAAACATTGCCATCGGGCATCGTCAAGTACCAGCCTCCATGTTATGTGGCCAAAGTTTCACCCAGACAACATTGCAAGATTGCCAACATGCAATTTTGTATATGCCATGGGTTTAGGTCTGGACTTACCTATAAACCTCTGGACTTGAATCCGGACCTGAACCTGAAATTGGGTTTAGGTATGCATCACTAATTATCACCATAATACATGGCAAGGTGGACAAGTTTTGGGTAATTGCTTTTTTAACAATAACATAGTCTAATACTTGGACAGTCCTCTTGAATTATTACCTCCATGAAAAATGGAGGTATCGTTTTTGGCGCGTCTGTGTGTGTGTGTGTGTGTGTTTCTGCACATTTGTAGTCAGCATGACTTCAGAACGCCTTTATGGATTGTGAAGATATTTGGTATGCTGGTAGGTCTTAGGAAGCAAAAGGTCAAGGTCAAATATGGGCCTCCTGGTGGCTGACCTTCATACTGCAGCAGAACTTCCGTTTTTTGTATCTTTTGCAAGGAAAACAGATGTGCAGGCAGCGCGGTTTGATTAATGAGGTTCTTCCTCTGGACCCCTGAGTTGACCAGATCAGAGTGTACTGTGTAAAAACATTTACAAAAACTCATATATTTCATGGAGGTATGAGATCTCCAAATTCTTGTTAGATTCTTGTTTATCATTTCCTGCACTAGCCAGAAATCCACGCCACACTCGTCTATTTCCATTCTGCTAATCATTACACATTGTCAAATTCTCCTTGTTGTTTCTTTGGATTTGTAAGTAATTGTAATAGCAGTGGAGCAACTGGAGCAGCACCAAAACATGATTTTTTTCTCAGATTGTGGAATTCCGAGCAAGATGGAAAGTAGGACCTGGAGGCATCCAGGCAGATTGCCAAAGTCATGCAGAAGCTAACAGGGATACAACAGAAACTCAAAACAAGTCCCGAAAACGATCAGGGATCTTGCACTCCTACAGACAAAACAAGTAAAATCTAAGATTTTATACCTCCGGGCTTTTTATTGTATATTTCTATATGTTGTTTGTTATGTATAGTTGATGGTGTTGAATTTTATGTGTTTAGCGTTCCTGGTTGTGTTAACACAGGTCAACATTTTCATCTGCAGCCCATAACATGTACCCATGAACTTATGAAATTCTATTTAATCTGCCGCAATGAACTCGTAATGAAACTCAGAATGACAACCGGAACCGTTAAATCAGACGTTAAAAATAACGGCTGAAGTAGCAAGCCATCCTTATTGTCACTTCCTCCATTTTCCGCCAATTCTTCGTATAAATCGGGGATCAAGTAAAGGTCTGAATCCTCGGTAAAAATGCACGCCGAGAACATCTGAGACCGTATACCGCGGTATTTGTAAGTTAGTAGTCGTAATATACGCCGAAAACATCCAAAACAAAGATTGCGCAAGAGTACGTTGACCCCTGACCCATTGACCAACCCGGAAGTTGCTGCCGATCACGCGTCCTGTGAACGCGTACTAAAAATACCATCCAAACAACATTTGTTGCGCCTTGCATACAGAAGATGTATGTGCACAACAACAATTGTTGCGCGCCGCAAGACTAAGAATTTATTGAGACCCGTCACCCCTCTGTGCGACTGTGGACGAGACCGACTATATCTGACACACACAAAAGATCGACGGTCGCGACCCATTTTCTCACTCAAGGGGTGTTCTGGGGCCATCAAAAGGCTCCATTTTCACGCCCGAAAACACATATACAATAAAAACAAAAGAACGTGCATCATCTGCAGCCCGATAGTAAAACATATACCGAGTCTCAAAAGAATCCGTCCACTCAAACGCGAGGAATCGCTGCGAACGTGAAATTCTAAAACTCTCACAAAGCCCTTCCGCGGAAGGATGTCTCCTCCCCCGGAGGCAATAAGGACTCAGACAACCAGAGCAGTAGGGTTAACGTTCACCACAAGTGACGCAGCATGCCACAGCCCGCCGCAGTGTGCTGCAGTGTGTTGCAGTGCGCAGAGTGTATAATGTCCTAGGTGATTCACAAGCGCCGGGCATTGAACATCGCAGGACAGATTGTGCCCCGTGTAAATTGGGCCTTTATATCCTGTGGGGGCTCTGTCAGGCTCTTACATCTCCAAGCAGGTTGTTAGGAATGGGAAGAAAGCCCAATGAATTATTAAACTCTGTACATGGAATGCTCTAAAAACAGATTAAAAACTTAAAGTACATGTAGTCTACCATCTCTGCCAAGACATGTTTGCCCTGGTGTCAGTACTACCAGCTGTAGTGCTTCTTTGAAAACAGTTTACTTTAATCTGAGATTGCCAGAAGACAAAAGAAAACAACCTTAGTCTGTCCTGTCCTGAAGGCACAAGGACATGGTATTTTTGTTAACTAAGTGATGCCTAAAATCTTGAACTGTTGCAGCTAAACCATTTAACAATCTTCCCCTTTCGTAGGCGTCCATGGGTGTGTCTGTCTGTCTGTCTGTGTGTCCGTGTGTGTAAACACGATAACTATGGGGTGATGATCATCACAGAGAATTACGCGTAGTGACATGGCTCTGACGTCAGGCGCCATTCTGCCAAGTTCTGCCGAAGGAGTTGGCTTAAATAGATTGACTTGATATTTAGTAGGTGCATGGGTAGGTCTTCAGATCTGGAAATGATTTGATTTTGGGTTCCCTTAAGCCCATTCCTATGGTACTGCAGGAGAACTTCCGGTTTTGATATCTCATGACTTGGACATACTAGGGTCACGAAATTTGGATGATAGGTAGCTCTTGTGCTGGGAAGTTTAGGACCTCTAGCAGCTTGTTCTGGAACTGCAGGTACATTTGTTTAATAATATTCAAAAGAGGATAACTCAAGAACTGGTTGACGGATCATCATAAAAAAAAAAGATTCTGGTTCTCAATGCTCCCAACAATTGAGGAAAGTCTTTTTTTTCCTTACTAGTTGTTGCAGTTTTTCAATCTATCAATGCAGTGGTTTGATTAAAAGTTCAAAGTTTGCTGTTTAAATATTAACCCAGCCTTTTTTGTGGAAATCATGGCTCCAATTGTAGTATTTGGGGCTATAATAGGATGCATAGACCTGTTTTTATTTCATTTTTTTGTTTTTGCCCTTTTCGTCCTGTCGCTTCATATTTTTTCTGAAAAAATCAGAGAAATAACAAATTAAATTAGTGTGGCCTAACCAACAGATGGGCAGTCCAGCCTCGGGTAACCATTAAAACATGCATGTCTTGTGTCTATGACAAGGTCATGTATTATCATATCTGTGGGCATTTACTTCTTCAGAACAACACAGGCCTAACTCTGCTGTGATAACACCCCACTGTGACATAGTAAGCTGACAGGCTGTCAAAAACACACTCTTAATCTCTGTCTCTATTTCTGTCTGTTGTGCACACAGGCTACTCTAAATCAGATCTACATTTTTGTACACTGACTGCTGACTGAACACATTTCAGTTCAATTCTGGGGCCCTTTTCAGTTCACTTACATGTACAAAATGTACATGTACATGTAGGCCACACCAATTAAACTTGGTTCTCAACTTCTCAGATTGAAAAACAATTGAACAATATAATGCTACACAACTACATGTATAGATTGGAATATCAAAAAGAAATCAGAGTCTGAGGAGAAGGTCTGTACAGTTTCATGGAGCACTCTCAGGTCCCAAATAAAAGTACCCCCAAGTAAAAGTGCCCTCCGGAAAATCTAATAAATGTACCCCCTGGTGTACAGGTCATTATAATTACAAATTACTGTATCATACATGAGCAGAATCAATAGTATCTGATTCAGATTTTGACTGAAATTAGGATCATTGTGCCATTGTCAAGTTGATAATTGTGTTGAAACTACAATCACGATTCAAAGTTTTTTTCTAAATCAGTAGAGTCCATTCACTACTTCTGTAATTTCTCATGTAGCAAAAAGAATTAGTTCATTGCCTTAAAAATATCAGATGAAATAAAGTGGCCTTTAAAACACACTTGGATTGATGTGAATGATGATCTATTCATGATGTATGTTTTGGATGCTGATAACAATGTCCTGATTTTGAAAAAAATATCAAATGCACAGTCCAAAATCAGAAGTACCTGGTTGATTTTGAGGTGAGAAAAAAAAAACATACCAGACAGTACGTTTCTTCGGGGCCTGAGAGAGTAAACATCTCTAATCAGAATCGAGTTGAATTCCTCCTAGTCGTCTGTTCTGGTGATGTCTTCTTGCTAAAGTTGACATAAAAATGTTCTAGAACCGACAAATTAAATTGGTGTGGCCTTAATTTTGCACAGGAATGAAACACAATTGTCCATTCTATATTTTCATTACAAAATTTGCACAATGGTAAATTCTTTTAACACGTACAGCTACATGTACATAGTACGTTAAAAAAAGCAAAATTGCTTTTTCCCCATGAGACATCATTGTCTTTGCCATTAAGGCATGGCATGGATATCATTATGCAAGTGACATTTACTAGTAGGTGGCAGTTACTACTTGTACGATTAGTACTTGTATGATGATTTTTATAAATGATTTTGTCCCATTGGTTATAGGTGTGCAACCTGGACCCTGACTGTAATATCAGTACAGGAGAGGGTGGTGCTGTACACAGTGGTGATAAGGGTGAAAGCAGAGATAAATATAATGAAGGAAGCCACTTAACATACCCAAACAGAGAGGCCAACATTCCTTGATCTGGTACACAAGACAATGTTCCAGACAGCATTTCCTCAGCTACAATTGCAAGGACCATATCAAATCTTCAAGAAAGACCAGGCCATGGATTGTATCTTTTAGTTAGTTTATAATCAGCAAAAGACTAATTAGTAATAAAATTCAGCTACTTCTTACTTGCAACTTTTACCTAAAAACAAGGCACAGTATAATTTTACATCACAGATAGGATTTCTGCACTATACAAACAAATATTATACATTGTATTATCCTTAATTAGTGTGTAACTCCAGTTACATTATAATCTACCAAATCCAATTATTGGGAGACAGAGCTGTGATATATAAAATTATATGATTGATACATGTAGTTCTCGGAACAAGCCAAGCAGAGGTTTTGGCGTGTTTTAGGCTTTTTATTGGGCTTTCTTTTTTGGCAAATCAGACCTCTAGTCTCTACTTGGAGAGTACTTCTCAGGTCAGATAAGATTTGTGATGCAACTCCTATAAATTGAGGGAACACACATCCTGTGCATCTATGCCCTGAATGTTTGCAGCTGACCTAAAAATGCCAAATTCAAGATAACGCCCAATGCTGGTTAAGCCATGGCCTCATATACTGGCTACACAACAGCTCTATGGCCCTCTATCAGCACAGATAGCAGGTCACTACTACCAGCCATGGGCTTATCCTACAAACAAGGGTGGAATCCCGGCCAGATCTGTTGCTGGGATGTTAATATGCTTGGTGTTTCCTGGAGGGCTACTGGCCGGAAATCCTCCACAGTTCACAAGTACTGGGGACAAGTCCAGATTACTGCACTGGAACCCCTGAAGGCTGCAACACTGTTTTGTGATTTGACAGCACCCTTACAAAGCCAAGCCAAGGGATGTATATGCCTTGTACACAGTACTATTGTGGTCATGAACAAAGATTGTCACATACAGCGGAAACACAATGATTATCATAGATAAAAATACAAGTAAAGTGCTACTGTGCACATAGATTATTACATGGCTGCTTCTAGCTATAACCAATTACATTACAAACAATCAATATCTTACCGCCCAAACTTGCCAGCGATATTCGGCGGATGCTATTTGAACGCAGCATGGTGAATACAGTCAGTTTTATCAGTAAAAAATATTACTAGGAGTCTGGGACACATCCAGCTCAGCTAAGACAGTTACACACAACTGCAGTAGACAAAACTGTCAAGGAGGTGACTTCCATTCAATCCCTCAGGGTTCTCTACAGGAGACCTTTAATAGCTCCAATCTTGGAAGAGAGTATTTTATACAGAAAAAGCTAACCAATCAATGGACAGTATGTACTACTCCCAGCCAATCAGAGGTTATGAAACCTCAGCACAAAAATTGAGAAGGTACCATTCTACTGTCAGGGGTGTCAAGGTTTGCCATATTGGTTATATTACCTTTGCCAAGAAGGTTGTGTTTTCCATCGCGTTTGTTGGGTGCATGTATGTGTGCATGTATGTGGTTTAGCACGATAACTCAAGAAGTGTTGAGACTATCATCCTGAAACTTGCTAGTTGGGTAGGTACTGAAAACTAGAAATGATTAGATTTTGGGCTTGTTATGCATAACCATGGTACTGAAGCGGAACTGAACCGGTTTTGATATCTCATAATCTGGACATGCTAGAGTCATGAAATTTGGATGGTAACAACTGACATTAGTTTGGAACCCCTAGTGGCTTAATTGGAGCATTTCTTGAAAATCATTTGAGGGAGGATAACTCAAGAACCGGTTGACGGATTGTTGTGATTTTTGGTATGAAGGTAGCTAAAGTGATGCTTGACTTGATTAGATTTTATGATTAGAATTATGCGAATGACAGGAATTTCAAACCTGCCAGGTTTGGATTGAAAGTTAAGTAGGTGAGTATCAATAAACATAGTTAATTCAAATCAGGCCCTAATTTGCATAATTTATGAGTAAATGCTATTAATAACTTTCTGGTTCTGGATCGGAGTTTAGATCTGACCGGGGTTCCAAATAGTGCGCAGTATATCGCTGGTTCTGCATGGTTGTCACGCTAGGTTTGGATCCCCATTGATCTGTGATCGTTGAAGATTTTCAAATAGTTTTTGAATTGACCAAAAAACCTTGGGATTGTAGTGTTTTTCGGCGTGGTGAAGTTGGTCAGCCAGCTTGTGGAAATAGCGTAGAGAGCACAATGTTCAAAACTGCTCCTTTCTTTAAGCTTGTAATCCTTGCATTGAGTTACATGTAGGTTTGTCTGAGACAAACTGTAAAACACGCTCATACGTTGACTGCCGCTCTCATCAGAAACATTTTGTAAATAGTTTAGCTGATATTATTCTGACTCTTTAGACTTATATTTTAGAAAGTATTATGAATTATGTACTTGAATTTTAACACTTGGCCTTGTAATCAATGACGCATTTCAGGTAATATTGATTTTATCATTCGTGTACCTGCTGTCATTGGAAATAAAATCTAAATCTGAACCCTGCACAGAGGGGTGTATGGTTTTGATAAATTCTTTGTTTAAAAATATGCGCCAAAACGCTCTTTTCCATCGCTGCATAGCGCTAGCCAGATTCAGTGAAAATATGCACAATTCAAAGAACCTTTGGTGGGCAAAGGCAGATGGTTTGTAAAATGGTACTAGTAACTTAACCATTGCTTTGAACATTCATTTGCAGAAAGAGTTATGGACCAACCCAATTGTACTGATTACGTAAGGACACAAACCCGCACATACAACTTCAAGGTATGTGAGGTTTAGCTGAACTGGATTTTGTAACAACTTTTCAGTGATCCAATTAACATCCGCGGATCCAGAGGGGGGCGCACCCGGCGCCCCGGGTGCTCGTAGGTCATGTCGACAGGATGGTTCGCTAGCCTGCCGCCGATCTCAGTGGAACCCCGGCCGAAAATACATGTAAATACCCCCGTAAGAATAAACACAATTCTAAGAGGGTTGGTAAGGTTTAAAATGGCCTGCAAGCCGTGAACGTTCTTGATCGTAATGACGTAACACGAATATAACATGGCAGTTGTGCCTGGACCTTTCGAGTGACATCCACTTTTTTTTCTTCGTCACAAATGAACTTAGTCTAACAGAATTCGTTAACACATCATACAATGTACATACTGTAAAAACGCTGTTAAGACCATCTACGAACGGATCTACAACTCCACCCTGAACCAGAAAAGAAGACTGCGTGTAGAACTCTCCAGTGCGTGGAAACTCACCCTGCCACAACCTAAGGGACAGTTCCTACGGTTTTGTCTTACCATAGGAACTACCTTAACTCCTTTACATATAGAAAGACGTGTAGACTATATGTCTATGACTATGAGTCCTTGTCATGTTCAATTCTTTTTTCTAGTGGATGTCACTCGAAACATCTGCAAATTATCTCTGTAACTTATCCAGTAGTAGAGTTTGAATTTCCTATGAGTAAAAGACTGAAACTACATGCCAAAAATCATGAAAATTCGTCATTCCTTTCTTGATGTATCCAGTTTGACAGATTTTGCTGGAAACTCCCCTGTAGTTCCAGAACAAGGTGCTAGAAAGACCAATCCCACAACAGATGTTCCTGACATGAAAAGATGTCAGCCACCAAAAAATCAAGACCATGTCCAGAACAAAAGTTAAAAAATCCAGAAGTTCTGCTGCATTATCAAGGTCAGCCACCATGCAGGAGGCTCAAATTTTACCTTGACCCTTGTTTTCCCAAAACTTACCTACATACCAAATATCATTATAATAGATAAATCATATTATTTGTGTATTAATTATGCTGACCACAAACACACACACAACATAACATAACATTGCTTGGCTGTATTCCACAAATTTGCACCTACCTCAAAATGCAGGAAAAAGTGTTTCAGAGAAATACAAAATTTTTACTCGCAAATTTACTTACAATACTCGCACCTACAGCGCTTGCATATGCTATCATGTCCTAATTCCAGCCCTGGCCTTACCATCAGACCAATTTCTTTTTTACCTCCATGAAAAATGGAGGTATTGTTTTTGGCATGTCTGTGTGTCTATGTGTGTTTCCGCAACTTTGTGGTCAGCATAACTTCAGAATGCCTTTATGGATTGAGATGATATTTGGTATGTGGGTAAGTCTTGGAAAGACAAAGGTCAAGGTCAAATATAGGCCTCCTGGTGGATGATCTTGGTACTGCAGCAGAATTTCCGGTTTTTGTATCTTTTGTCCTGAACATGCTATGGTCTTGACTTTTTGGTGACAGATAGCTTTTCCTTTAAGAAATAAGTGATGTTGGTTTGGTCCCCCTAGCAGCTTGTTCTGGAACTGCAGGGGACTTTCTGGTGAATTATTTTAAAGCCTATAAGTCCAGATAGGAACAACTTATTTTCATCATTTTTGGTATGCTGAAAGAGAAATGTGCGTAATTAGATGCAAATTATGCAAATGAAGACTTAATTTGCATAATTAAGGAGAGAATTCTATAATCACAGTGTTTATATATAGTACTTTATACATGTAACCTATGGCAGGTGAAACATCAACAGATACCAATTATGCAAATTGTGACCTAATTTGCAGATATAATGTTCAAATGTAGGTGTCATTTGCATAATTAATAAGAATAAAAACTCATATATTTCATGGAGGTATGAGATCTCCGAATTCTTGTTTTTTGTCCCTGTTGCTTCATGATTTTCATTAAAAAAATCCGAGAACCAAGAAATTAAATTGGTGTGGCCTTGGAAACAAAAAAATGACAGGTTACAAACCAGTGTTCTAGCCAGCCTGAAAATTTTTTCCATCAACTCACATATCGGCTCGTTCTCATAAAAATGTACAAAAAGGTGATTTTTTGGGTTGAAAAATCGATGATCTGTTTTTTCAGGCAAACCTACCTTATTTTTTAGGAAAACATCTCAATTAATGATTACCAAAAAAGGACAGCTTAATTGCCATGGGAAGTTACCGAAAATCTTTGCACTTAGATAAGACATATGTAAACAATGCAATTTTTAGTGCAGCAAAAACGCTGGAACAGCAGCATGAATTGGGTGTACGATAAAGCTTGTATTCGTGACATCACTTCAAAAGCCATTAGTTTAGGCGTCAGTATCGATGAAAGTACTTCTGTCAACCCATTATTTACTGGTAAATATACATGTATCGAACACATAAAGATAGCTAAGTGTAGTGTATAGAAGTAGAAAAAAATATCTTTGGAAGCAAAGAAGAGTAGAACATTTGAGTTTGTTGACGCCACAGAGGGTTATTTTTCTTTGGATCCTTATTTTTTTCGATTGACGCGTGAGCGCGTCAATCGAAATTAAGCTGGGTTTCCTACATGCTCCCTGGACCGGTGTTCGTTCGTCCTACATCCGGGCTATTTCTGTTGACCGAGTCCTGTTATTGTGTCTGCACTTCCTCGTCTCTTATGCATGAAGCCCTAAAAACTGGGCTACTATGTGATAAAATGTCAACATAGCTCTATGTTTGACACAGATATACATGCTTTTTAACAATTATATTATATTTTTAACATAATATTTTGTGCATCGCATGCCGCGATGTCAACACGTTTTATAGATACTCCTTTTAAACACTAGCTTTCATGGTCGATCTAAATAGCTCGTCGTGGAGCGAGGCTGAACGATTGGCAATTGCGGTGTCTACACGAAGTGAGTTCGATCCCCGCTGCGGAACTTTTTTTTTATTTTCTTTTTAACATCCGCTGTTTTGCTTTTAATACACAAAAACTAATTAGTCTCGACATATGATTTTTTTAAATTTTCTTTTTAACATCCGCTGTTTTGCTTTTTAACATTTATGTTTTTTGCATGGGAATAATATTTTGTTGCCTTAACAATGCCTTTGATTCGGCATGCCGCGATGTCAACTCGTTTTATAGATACTCCTTTTAAAGACTAGTTTTCACGGTCAATCTAAATAGCTCGACGGGAGCAAGGCTGAATGATGAGAATGGCGGTGTGTACACGAAGTGAGTTCGATCCCCGCTGCGGAACTTTTTTTAAATTTTCTTATTAACATCCGCTGTTTTGCTTTTAACACACAAAAACTAATTATTCAAGTCTCGACATATGATTTTTTTAAAGTTTCTTTTTAACATCCGCTGTTTTGCCATTTATGTATGGGAATAATATTTTGTTGCCTTTGATTTGGCATGCCGCGATGTCAACATGTTTTATACATACTCCCTTTAAAGACTAGCTTTTAATTTTCTTTTTAACATCCGCTGTTTTGCTTTTTAACATTCAAAAACTAGTTGTTACTACTTATTATTTTAACATTGAAAAACTAGTTGTTATTACTTATTGTTTTTTCCATTATATGGGCTGATATTGCATTATTGGGGATTAACATTCTCGCTATGGGTAATATATTACATGTAGTATGGCCATTGACAAGCTGTCAATATAAAAAAAAACATGCACAATTGAAATCAATTGCTCCTGACATCACATAAGAAATCTTTGTATTTCAGATTTGATAATTAAGAATCTAATTTCCTCACTTGAAAATGATGTGAACTAGCTCCTAATGAGCATCAATTCTGATTATCTTTTCCTAAACTATCTACATCCCAATAGTGACAATCCCAATGTACATGTGTATGTAGTATAGCATAGCTAGTCAATCAAAGACTTTATCATCACTTTATCCCCAAAAAAAACAACATATTTTTTACGTACGATTTTGTTGTGCAAAAATACAACGGCGGCAATCGACAGCTTTTTCTAAAAGCACTTGTTTCTACTCTATTTCCAACTATTATGTTTATGGTGCGTAGGGAAGGGAAATTCAATCTCTTGTTACCTCTTTTCCGCTACAGGTGTAACTTCCGTTACCGGTAACGGATGTTACAAAACGGACGTTTTTGTTAATTTCTCAAAAAAGATCTGCAGTTTTTATCTTCATCCTTTGAGAACAAGGGGGCATATGTACGGACATTTTAAAACTGGGCGACTTTTTATATACCAGGTGAAGAAACTAAAATTGAAAGTAAAAACAATGGTAATGGATGTTACATTCATTACTGTAAAACAATTTGTTCAGCGAAGGTGGCTACAAATGACAGCACACCCTCTTTTCTTCTTCTCTTAGAAACCTAGAAAACTTGCTAAAAGTCATCAAAATGGCAATTTCTTGTCTTATATGTGACTCTATCTAAACTGCACGACCGTCTTACTTGAGCGGTAACGGATGTTACAGAACTTGGCGACAGGTATGAAACACCTCGCACAGCGTACAAAAATAGTGACAGGAGCAATCTCAATTGATCAGTCAGAGGGCCTGGCTACCCGACTTCACCAGGCAGAAAACTACTGCTGTAATCAAATTTCTATGTTTTAGGTTGCTTTTTAAAGTTTCTATTTCGTCTCAGGCAACAGCCACTTTTTAGGGGGAGAAACCAAACCCGCGACCATAATTTCTCTCAAGTCATCAATCAAACCTAGTTTTGTGGTACATTTTTCGTGAAACATAGTAAGTGTAGTGGGAAAGTGAAGGAAGCAACGGTGAGGTCCATGATTTGGCTCATACATGTACCTTAGTCGTAAAGAGTGGCGACATTATTTTGTACGTTTGAATGAGAACGAGTGTATCAAGCGCCAAAGGCGTGACAATCCTAGGGGGGCCCAGGTGCATGCTCCTCCGGGAAAATTATATTCCCTCTGAAACTTGAACTGAATTTTGAGGGGCAATTTTTGCGTGTTAAAGACAAAGATCGTTTGCTGAAAAATTACCCAAAAGTTTCAGCTTGATTTTGAGGTAAGCGTGGATCTTGGTTGGATCGGCAAAGAAAAGAAACAAAATTTGAATACTTACGACAGATATTTAGGTAAAAATTAAACATTTTCAACACCGGAGCCGTTTGTAATATGTGGGTTAATAAGGAATCACTTGATAAGGAATCACACACCCTACTTTTACAAAGAATGACATAAAGACATCCTATATTTCCACCCACGTATTTTCTGGTAACTTTTCCCGGTAACTTCACTGAATGTGATCATAATTCGCCGATTCAAGCCCTCAAAACAGCCACCTTGTCACCGCCATTATCTTTATTTCTGACGAAAATCACGAATTCACACTGAGCTAACATCTTGCGAATCGTGATAGTTGTCTGTCATTGGTTGACTTGTTGTGACACGCCGTTTTATTCAGCCCATGATTGGTGGAACTCTGACGCTGTTTACAATTTTTCGCGGGGGAAAAGTGCCTGATGTTCTAGAAGAAATACAAAATGTCTAAAAAAATACTGTGAACGGTGGCATTTCAGAACTTTTTGGCTTCTATGGTAACAATTATTGACAGTAAACTGGGCAAAAGCCGAAAACTTCGGCACATCGCACATTTAATACGTGACCGGTCGACCGGCCAGAACTTGACTGGGATGGAGGACGCGTAATACCGCCTCCGGCAGACACAACACTTCTGTTTATGGGCTAGCTGGGTCGTCGCCTTCGCCAAAAATTCGCACCAATTTTCTGAAGATTGTAGAGAAATAGAAGTTCTGCCCATATCTTTACAGTTTACAGATTGGGCAAAATTTTTGGCCGTCATGAGCGGCAAAACGGGTGCTGGCTAGAACCCTATTACAAACTGCTTTATTCTGAATTCATCTAGAATTGTAATTATGCACTAAAAGACTCTAACTTGTAGCATAATAAATAGGAAAACATATTATACAAAATTAAAGATGAAGCCATTTTTAGTGTACCACAAACTAATATTGAGGTCCTCTAACCAAACCATAACACGGTGGTCCCCACGGACCCTGGAACACAAATATACAGTAGTCAGGCAGGTGGTGAAAACTCCAGCTCCACTCAGTACTTCCCACAGACGAAGGACAGGACTATTTGTTTGGTCAGGTGGACAACTTTACAGACCTGTCCCGTGGATTAACATTACAAGGCCGATCACCCGGCAATAACAAAAACATACAGACATATCATCCCTTCCTGGGGTAAACCAGGGGGTACGTATACACACAGTGTTGTCTGTGGATTAAAGTACTGTCTCGGATTGCCTAGTGCCCTGTGATGGGTAGACATCATTGTGCAAATGAAGAGGAAAGGCAGATGGAGATTGCATGAAACACATGTTTGTACCAATTTATATACCTTTCTATGAACTCAACATAATGGCCTCAGTCCACAACCTCATTCCTTCGCCACATGGTACTAACCATTCTGACGAAATTATACATTCTACTCATTGATTAAGAAAATAAGATCCTCATTACCTTCACAAAGAAGGTTATGTTTTCAGAGGCATTCGTTGTGTGTATGCGTGTGTCTGTCTGTAAACACGATGACTTGAGAAGGCTTAAATGTGACATATATTATTGAGAACGAGAGAAACACAGGCAGATGTTGATTATGTAAATTAAGACCTAATTTGCTAAATTGCAGTAAACTGGGAAAAACCAAAAGGTGAAAACTTCAGCACGTTGTGACCAGCCAGAACTTGAGTGGGGAGTGGGGAGTGGGGAGTGGGGCGTGTGATGCCAATGCAGGCAACCATGGTGCCTCTGTTTTACTGGCTAGCTGGGGTCATCGCTGGGTCCTGGCAGGCATTAGAAACAATCTAAATTGCCTTCACTGAATATTTGATCTAGATTTCCTGGAGATCTTGAAGCTCTGTCCATATCTTTATGCCTGGATTTTTGTCCCAGAAATATGATGGAATGGGCAAAAATTTTGTCCGTCATGAGCAGCAAAATTCCATCAAATGACAGAAAAATGGACTCTGGCTAGAATCCAGACCGACACACTTACAGTACAGCTCGCGTTATAGTTACCAACTCTGACACCCACGAACGTGGCATGAGTGCAATGAGAACACGTTCCGCTTGCGTTAATCAGGGGTGTGAAACGCGTTTGGAATTCAACTATATATATATATAACGTGTTCGCCAGGCGTCAGGGTTTGAGGGAAACGCATTTTCATACGGTATTCATATGCACGGGGTGGTAATATCAAAGGGAAGTAGGAGGGGTACAGATTAACCCCACGCAGGGCAGGAAATGCGTGGACCCAAGACAATGTAAAAACTTTACGATCTCCTTCGCAAGATATGCACAGCTCCCGTGGCAATAGCGCAGTGTGTGGTATCAAGGGTACTCGTATCTGGAGTCATTTGCACAAAGTATAGCAGGTTAAGGCCTGCAAAACAGTAATGTTTCGTGTCGTTTGATAGCACCATAAATTCCCGAATGAAGCACTTATGTTTTGAAACTTTTCAAAATCACCACAAAAGTTGGCGTACGTACTCTGTACTTTATTTCAGGGTTCCCTCAAATCCGCCGACGCCGCAGGAATATAGCGAACACCGGCAAGTGGAGCTTGGAACGACATTGATTCGTTCATAGCATGTTTAGATAAGAATGTTGACGAGTGGAAAAAAAGTTAACTTCAATAATTGAGCATCTTTCGGTTGGGTATCGTCAATATTGACACCAAGTTTTGGTAACATAAAGTCAAGTGACACACGGTAAGAAAATGACGGTCACTCACTCAATTCATAATTCAAAATGTAAAAAGGTTTGATTCGAATCAGCAAAATGAATTGAATTATTTGTGAACATGAACATTTTTTGGTTTGTTCTGTTCTATTCTGAACCAAAGGCCTCCTGATGAAGGTACAACTTACTATAAATCATGCACAACTAGGCAGTTTTAGGCCATCTCTGCTCAGCTGTTATCACATCCAGGCCAATATGTCAAAAGTAACATTCAAGTATTTTATCTATGTCCAATATCTATAAACATGCAGACATTGTGAACAGTTGAAGTGAAATCAGCAATTTGGGGCAGTATTAGAACAGCTGTTTTGTTATAGAAGTGAGTGGAAACATACTGTCCGTCTTTGTCAACAGTTTGAGGCTAGGAAATTCCTTTGTGTACCAGTTAATTAAGGCCCTGCTAATTTACTTACTTGGTATTTTGTCATTCAGTACTCTCTCCTGCACTAGTGAAAGACCTTAGTACCTTAAATTTCAAAAATTGTAAAACTGAGACAAAGGCATTTTTTTCTTCTATTGAGGCCACACCAATTTAATGTGTTGGTTCTCAGGGTTTGCCTCTTCATTTTTTTCTTATTTTCAAAAATACATAGTACATACATACATATCCGGGCTTTGATTATTCTGCTGCCAGCTTCCTTGTCTCAGGGGCAGTCGGCTAGACTGGACTCCATGTCTCCAAGTGACCCTGTCCAGTGCGTCAATGTTGGACAGTCCACACATTCTAATGTCATTTTGGATGTACTCCATCCATATCTACTTTGGTGTACCACAACCTCTGTTGCCTGGCAACTGCAATTCTGTAATGGTATAGATGCAGCCACTGGCATGCTTAATCTCACCTCTCAATTCGGGACAATTGAAATCTAGTTTCGGGACAATTCTGGGACAATAGTAAAAAAAGTTAATTTCGAGGCCTGACTAGGGTGCGAAGGGTCAGATCAGTGGACCAGACCGGCAATACCTTACACACGCCAAAGGTCAACGCTCACAACCATTTTCACGCTTAAAGGGGTGTTCTGGGGCCACCAAAAGGCACCATTTACACGCACAAAAACACATGAAAATCTAAATCTCTTACAAACCCCTTCCGCGGAAGGATGTCTCCGGGGGTAATAAGAAGTTCTGGCTAGAAGTTCTGGCTAGAATACCGCAATGAGTTACTACAGAATCACTTAATAAACGAATTATAATATATTTCTAAACAATTATTTTGTACTTGTCGTGACATTTCAACTGTGCTTTGGGCACGTAGAAGTGGTACAATTTCTTAAATTGTACATTCACAGGGATCTCCCCTCAAGACTAGTGAAACTAAGTGCTGGGATTACTGGTGCTGCAAGACAGCTTAAGTCTGTTATGGTGATGGCAGTGGTCACGATCTGGACATGCTAGGGTCATGAATTTTGGATGGTACGTAGCTCTTGTGCTCAGGAAGAAGTCACATGGATTTGAGTCCCCTAGCAGTTTGTTACGGAACTGCAGGACAGTATGTTTAAATATCTTTTAAAGAAGAATAACTAAAAAACAGTTGACAGATCATCGTGACTTTTGGTGTGTCGGTAGCTTAAGTGATACTTGACATAATTAAATTACAATTATACAAATAAGGATCTAATTTGCATATTAACTAATGACAAAATACTACAAATCTGTTGTGTTCGATATTAGGGTCTCGGACCAGAGTTTCCGACAGGCTGTCATTTCTGTAATAACCACAGGTCGGAATTTTTCACTCTTCTGGTTGATAGGGGTGCCGTGCCGCTTCTCAACACACTTGATTGATATTTTGTGTGCCCAATTTATTAAGGCCTATCAAAATACATTTTTACGTAAGGGGTACTCCTTTTCATCATTTTTAACCATGGCTACATGGAAAAAACGAATTTTCCCAGGGTAACGGCTTAGTACTCAAAAAAGCTCAGTACCTAATGTTTCCATTTTAAATTTAAATTTAATTAAAATCGATGGCCCAAACACACACACAACGCATATAAAACGCACCATCCCGGGGATCAGGCGAAAGGCCACATACAATGTAACCATCCGCGCAGACTTATACCAGGAAGTCTTCGCTGGACCACCAACATTATGCCACCTATAAAGGCTACAATTAACAGGCATTGCAGAAAATACAAAGATAAGTACACAGATATTACGATATCAGGGATATCGCGGCCAAAACATACGAAACAAAGTCACGTTTGTGGCAATTTACTGCGCACTTACTTAGATTCTGATCGTCTCGGACGCATGGAACGCCTTCAAGGACATTTTCCTTCACGTGGCCGACGTTCACGCACCTAGTCACAAGAAACGAGTTAAAGAAAAAGGCCCCATGGCTAACAGACAGTGTTAAGAACTTAATGGGTCAACGTGACGCCGCAAGGCGGAAAGCGATCAAGACAAGGGACACAAAAGACTGGGAATGTTATCGATCCCTCAGGAATAAGGCAACATCAGAATTGAGGAAGGCTAAGAAAAAGGCGCCATAGCCAACTCTGCGGGGGACTCAAGCCTAATGTGGAAAATAATGAATACCTTTACTGGGAAAACAAAAAGTACACCTTACATTCAGAAAGTACGAGGACCAGACGAAAGCTGCACATCAGAACCAGCAGAAATGGCAGAAGAGTTCAACGAGTACTTTTCGTCATGTGCCACAAACCTGGCGAATGAAATCCCGAGGATAGAGGGGGACCCTCTCCGACACGTCCCGCAGTCAACATCAACCCTCTGTCTACAGCCAGTTGACGAAACGGAAGTTCTCAACGAACTTCTCAAGCTGAGGACTAAGAAATCCACAGGATTAGACAAGATCCCAGCAAAGCTCCTCAAGGACTCTGCTCCGGTCATCGTGAAGCCATTAACACATATCTTCAACCTGTCAATAGCTACGGGAGAAATCCCAAAAGAGTGGAAAATGGCAAGTCTCCCCCATATATAAGTCTGGTAGTAGGGATATTGTATCCAACTACCGTCCGGTGTCCATATTAAACGTTGTCTCCAAAGTCATGGAAAAACTAGTGCACAGCCAAGTAGTACACTTTATGAACAGTAGCGACCAGCTTACGACTTATCAAAGTGGGTTTAGAAAATACCATAGCACAAATACCGCTGTACTTAAGGTACAGTACAGATCGCGGGATAAGCATCATCGGGATTCGGGATTTTGCGGGATATCCCGTGGGAGTTTGCGGGATATCACGTGGGAGAATGCGGGATATCCCGCGGGAGTTTGCGGGATATCACGCGGGAGATTGCGGGATATCACGCAGTATTCTTTCGGGAGGCCTGTCGTGTCCCGCATACCGCGTAGCGAAAAAACTTGGTGCGAGACCCCAAGTCTGCCGCGGCTCGGAACGGCGATAGCGGCGTGCCAAATGTTTATTTTTACGTCCTGCCGGGCGATCTGTGCCGGGCCGATGGAGTCTGACGCCAGTCAACTTTGCTACAATTTTGCTACAATTTTAATGGTGTTGAAGCATAGGAATGTACGAAAATAATGTGTATAAGGTGTTTCTCACGCGGTCATAGTAATTATAAAACTGCTACTTTTTTTTCAAAGCTATTGTTCAGCGCAACTACCGCAAATGAATACAATGTAACGTGTAGTAATCCCTCCGTCTCCGGTGAATTCGGCAAGATTGTTACCAAGAAATAAAAATTATGAGGCGTACCGGCAGTAGTTTGTGGTTGTTGTGTTTCATAATCTTGTAGCTGTTGTCTTCTCATGGGTAGCTTGTGTCAAGAGGTCTCCGTATTAGTATTAAGAATTGCGACAATTAAAAGTTTGCCCATCAAAATCCCAGGGCGTGCGTCTCCCCCCTCCCCAAAAACTCTTGCATCAACAACGGCCATGTCCATAATTTCATGCTATCTCCCAGAAAGCAAGTACTTCCACACGGCTGGCAAAGTTTCTTTCGGTAGGAAAACATTCTACTTCTGTCAGCTGCGGGGTCAGCCAACTAGATGAAAACGGAGTCGATTTTTAACAGAACAACGCTATAAACTTAGCGCACGTCCAAGACACGGGAGAACCCGAAAAATAAATAAACACGGGTGAACCCGAACTAAACGTGTTTATGCAAAATTTGACGCAAATTAATTCGTTCTCAGACCATAAAACTTGAAATTCACTCGGTACACTCCGTGGAACTAGCCTCCTCACATGTGAAAAACGTTGTTTTGGGATGAAATCGGGATATAAGAAAATTACAATGCAGCATGCTGGCCGTGCAGGGCGGAAAAAGAAGCTACAATCCGACGTATAACAATCGTCAGGCGGTGTTTCTGTGGGGCGGTGCATCTGATTCAACTCTTTGAATTCGCGGCCCGGCTGGTGGGCGGGTCCCCGTCTGCACGCTATGATTGGCGCGCCAGAACGCCACGTGGTCAGGCGGCGCCGGGGAGTCTGCCAGCGCCGCCGCCGCTGCATGCCTACATGCGGTTTCTATGGCGACGCGGCGTGGGAACGCCCGGCCCAACACTGGGGGCCTGCATGCCCTTTTTCGTAAGGCGTAATCAGGCGTTTTTTTTTATTCATTGTCTTCGTAAACAGAAGGCAACCTTCCCAAAAATCAACGTAATTCGTAATCAGTACATTAGCTGCAAAGCGTAAAGTCGTAATCAGCTCTGAAACTTTAACTTTATAGCGAAAATTTTGCGTAATTCGTAATCACTAACCCCCATGCAGGCCCTGAACACTGCGTGGCGCACGAAATGTATCAAAGTTTGAGGCGTAAAGAACCCTTGAATTATGCTTCGCCCCCTTGTTTTACACAATGTTTAATCTCTCTTCCGTAACTCCATACGTCAACCTCCCCTATCTAGGAGAAAAATAAAGAACTCGAGTGGCGATTTGGCACGTCGATGCGTTAGATTTTTTAAAAATTAGATCTGAAACAGCGCGGGTCGGGTGACATCAAAATAAAGCCGTCCACGTCGCAAGGCCGGACACAAAACTTGTTCAAGAAGGTTGTATTACTTTGTTATCGTTCTGTACATTATTAAGCCACCAGATTTCCGATATTAAAAAAAGAAATGTTTGGTTAAAAATACTATTTGCTCTACTGTTATTTGCATGCATTGAAAAATACTAAAACATGCACGCATCGTCTGCGTAAAAATCTGTAGTCAAGTCGCGGTTCAAGTAACAGCGGCGCCGGCCCTTCGGAAACCTAAGGTCTCACACCGAAGATTGGGGTTGCGGGAGAGGATTTCGTACCACGGGATATCCCGATAAATCCCGCAGGAAATCCCGCAAACTGCCGCAGGAGATCCCGCAAACTCCCGCAGGAGATCCCGCAAACTCCCGCGTGATATCCCGCAAACTCCCGCGGGATCTCCCGCGGGACTTGATGCTTATCCCGAGATCTGTACTGTAGTAGAGGACATTAAGTCTACATTCAATGTACACAAGGTTACGGTTGCCCTATTCTTAGATCTGCGAAAAGCCTTCGACACTGTAAATCATCAAATATTACTGGGGAAACTACAGGGTATGGGTAGCGGAGCAATAAGCTGGTTTAGTTCCTATCTCTCAGATCGCTACCAATGTGTTGATTTACAAAATGAACGCCCTTCGTTGACCCTTGTCACATGTGGGATACCGCAAGGAAGTATCCTTGGCCCACTGCTCTTCTGTTTGTACATGAATGACCTACCGCAAGTGTTGGAGAAGTGTAACATCCACATGTAGCCGACGATACAGTAATATATTACTCGGCAAGCACAACCAAGGTGAATGTGAGGAAATGGTATCTGAGGACATGAAAAGGGCGGCAAACTGGTTCACAGAAAACAGGTTGTCATTACACCCGGACAAACAAAGTCCATGCTCTTTGGTCTCCCCCCAGAAACTACGGCATGTCGAAGAGTTAGTATCTGTAACTGACGGGGTAAACATCTTCAAACAGGTTCCGTCCTTTACTTACCTTGGTGTTACTCTAGACTCCTCTTTACAGTGGGCAGCTCATGCTGAGATTGAGGTAACAAAGAAACTCCTCGCAGGCCTTAGTGCCCTAAGGGACTGTACGATATTTACCGGGGGGGAGGGCTGGTGCA
>NW_017803558.1:68103-69204 GCF_001625305.1 Branchiostoma belcheri | reverse complement strand
GGCCCTCCCCCCCCCCCCCCATTTTTCCAGTCCATGTCTCTTTCTCCCTCCGTAAATTCCCGAAAGAAGTATGCATCCCGATTAAAGTACGCACCCCCGATTTGGGGCTGGTGGGAGCCAGATATTTCCGTCTGAAACGTAAAATGGAAAAACTCGAATTAAGTACGCACCCCTCCTACATATGGCCGGTACCACAGTGAACATGTAGTATGTTTGTCTTAAAGACAGTTCGTCGTTCCAAACAAATTTAAAATTGTTAAAAACTAGATTTATGCCGTGTACTACGTGACTGTATGGTAACGTAGCGGGAAACGTTTCAAGTTCGGCTTGTTTTTCACCGCCGGCCGCAGCCGACTTGCAAGACGTCACCACCGCATCGAAAGGTAAGGCAAGTGCGGCGAAACGCACAGATTTGGATCCAGCTTTGGAGTGTTGGTGATCAAGCAAGCAATGGTCAATAAAGATTCGTGAAAAAAAAGACAATATCGGTAACGGGGGGTAGTTGAATGTTGATGCACAAGTACGTAGCTTTAATATTTTTAATACGAAATGCGCCGAACACTTCTTTAATAGTGCCCGCCCGATCGACCTATGGAGAGGAGTATTTGGGCGTAGAGGTGCTACCGAATTTAAAATTTGACACCGAAACCAATTAACACAACAACAAAAGACTACTGGGATCAATGGGACTTGCGATTCCGAACAGGAGAAAGTGACAAGTTTGACTGCATTTCAAGTAATCTCTCGTTATGTGATAGATGTTTTTGTCACAAAATCAAAGGAATAAACACATGTATTAATTTGTACTCCGTAAAACTTATAAGTACAGTCTGTTCAGAGGAAAGAAAGACTTCCTTCTCGGGGTCCATGTTCTGGAAAGCTGACCTCAGCGCTGCGCATGCCACGGCCCTCTCTGTGTTCTTCAGCTGTAGGTGTACTTTGCCTGTCGGCGCGCCAAACACCCCACCCACCGGCCGGGTGGTAAGATTTCATCAAAGACTACATTTTAAGTTAACTCTGCCCCTATCATTGTAGCTTGCTGAACAGTCGAGTAGGAGTACATCTAGCTTCACGTCGTACTGGCTGGTGTAGCCAGCTAAC
>NW_017803558.1:62830-67454 GCF_001625305.1 Branchiostoma belcheri | reverse complement strand
CCCCCCGGCCAAAAATTTTTCAATGGCCCTCCCACCCAGTGCACCAGCCCTCCCCCCCGGTAAATATCGTACAGTCCCTAAGTCATGCGAAACCCTTCGTCACCATTGGTATACTACAAACTATATAATGCAACACTTTGTTATATTCACATCTGGACTACTGTGCCACTGCCTGGTTGCCAGTGCTACTGACCTGCAACAAGACAAGAACACAGCAACTGAACAGGCTGCTGAACCGTGCTGCCAGAATCATCACCGGCAGAACTTTGCAGGACCGAGTACCTACTGACACTCTATTAACAGAGGCGGGTATTGAAACACTATCAAGAAGAGTCAGCCTTCTCAAAAAAATTTAGAGTAGGTGGCTGATAAGAAAAAGTAGCAGGCGAGCCACGAATTGGCTCGAAGCGAGCCGCGCAGAGGAAATCGTAAAAATTAGACCCCTAAACATCGTTTTTGGTACATTCTGAGCAGCTTTTATGGCAATCTTGTGGCTCCAAAATTTACTGTTCGTGCACAAATAATTCCAGAAAAAGGCTGTATTAACGCGCTCTCTGGCCCCTTCCACCTTGCGTGCCTACCGTGGGTCCTGGCAGCAACTCCGTGCCTTCAGTCTAGAACACACCGGACATGACACCTGTCTCCCAGTTTCTACTAAACTAATATCACGCTTCATAGCATCAATGCACCAGAAAGGATTTGCACCAGCAACCATAACCTCCAAATTATCCGCAGTCAGCTTTGTTCATAAACTCCTCAGTCTCCCAGACCCGACACAGTCCTTTGTCACCCAAAAATACGCGCGGTCCTTGCGCCCGGCCACGAAATGCAGAAAAATAAAGCATATTTAAATGTCAATTTGATCGAAAACATAATCTTTGGGATGTGAAAAAATGTCACAGTTTCGCTTTTTGGAAGTTTTGTTTCTGTTTTGACGGTTTAATTCTAGCGGGGTGCGATCCATAAATGCCCTATGGAAATTCACCCCGCGTCCCGGTACACTGACTTCCGGGTTCCTTGAACAATAAAATTACGAGAAAATGGCCAAAAATCGGCGTAGAGAAATATACATCTTCCCGAAAATTCTTTTAATTATTGTATTTCTTTAATAGGATGTTGCTTAGTAGTCGTAGAAAAAACGTAGAAAGCAGCGTAAATAGTGTCTCTTCTTCACCGGCGAGAGCCTGCCGGCGAAGAAAAATCTTCCCGCGCTGCCGGCTGCTGGCCACATCGCTTATCCAATCAGAACGCAGGTCATGTGAGGTGAACCAATCAGAGCGTCGATCGCACGCTGCTACTTAATATTCATGACAAGATGGCGCCTGAAAGCTCCTGTTTTTGTACAGCGATGCGGGGTGTGCGTGTTTTTATTCCGGGGTTTTGATGCTGATTTTTGGCTAGCCGTGATTAAGCTACAAATGCCACACTAGTGGAGACAACAGATGAGTGATCATTTTACGATCGACAAGAACTTTTGATGAATGAAACAGCTGTGAAATCTCGCTGATGGCGATTTGTTTTTGAAAATTTGTCTCTGTGTATGAAAGATATGAACACGCTTCTATACATGTCTTGATATTTTTTTGACGTGATTTGTACTAGTTATTTGTGCAGGAATGTTACTAGTGCCGGGAGAAGTTGGGAAGGTAGCGGCTTGATAAATTTTCGTGAGCAACGAGTTTACGAAGCAAGTTCCGCCTAGCTCGAGCGATACAGCTCCGCGGATACAACTCGAGCCCCGAACAAGACCCTCCCCCCGTAAAGTTTCGGCCGCTCTGGCCGGCCGCGGGCCGCTCGTAGAAGCAAACGCTGACTCGTGCACTAGAAATCTGCACAGGAGGCTAAGAAAGAAGCAGTTTTCAGATCCAGAAAGCTAGCAGAAATTTGTCTGAAGTTCGTCAGAAGAAATGAGCCGGTGAAGTTTGTGAGAAAATGTAACGGAGCTTACTTGTTTTTCTGAAAATTTAGACGAAAGTAGCCGGCGCAAAAATTTGAAAATTTTGACGAAAGTAGCCGGCGCAAAAATTTGAGTAGGCGGCGATTTTCGCCGGTAGCCGGCTTGTTTTGAGAAGGCTGAGAGTGGAAGTAAACACACTAGTGACTGTTTTTTACGAAGCAGGAACACTGTCAAAAATACGATATATTTAAAATACATACAATTGTAAAACATATATGTTTAATAAGAATATATATACACTTTTCAAAACAATATATGTATAGTAAATACATACAATTGTAAAACATATATGCTTAAGAAGAAAATAAATATACATTTTTCAAAACAATATATATATCTTAAATACATATAATTCCAAAACATATATTGTTCACAAAAAGTGGTGTTCCCAAAACCTCTATCATACGAAAACATATATTGTTCACAAAAAGTGGTGTTTCCAAAACCCCTATCATATGAAAACAGGAAGTGGTGTTTCCAAAACCCCTATCATTTCTCTAAACCTATATATGTTTTCAGTGCACGCGGTAACACTGCCAAATCTCTCACCAGAGTTTCTAGCATGGGCGACCACACTACTGTTGTGGGGGTGAGAGAGAAAAAACAGATTTTTTCGCCTAGGTTTCTTCCCCTCTTGTCCAGTGATTCTTAAAGCTACGCGTAATTAATTTTCATTCCAAAAAGCCTTTTCATTCTTGTATTTTGGTCAGATCTTTGCATATAAGTCACACTAAAAATAGGGGGCGCCAAGGCCAAGGATTGTTACAGAGTAGATTCTTCCGATCAGAACTCTTCCTTTCGCATAAAAAGTTGAGATTTTCTAGAATTTTTTTAAGTTTACACTTTTGACGGTTTCATCAGAAGATGCTCAAGTATTGCAATTGGTTCTATGGGAATAGAGTCAATTCCGCGTCACCGTGTGGGTTGTTACTGTCATCATTTAGAAATCTTTTGAAATCTTTGTTATTGTTTGTNTTTTACATTGTGCAGTAAGACTCTACATTGTACAATGACAGTGATAATGGCTGATACATGTACATGTATTTGAAAACCCGTGTCTGCTATTTCCTGTTGTAGATTGAATGGTGTTTGTACATATTTGTATATACAGTACCGTTCACGTTATAGTTAACCGGGTACCCGTTACTAACGAGTTAGATTTTCGTTAGTATTTGGTTAGATTTTAGTTAGTATTTGGTTAGATTTTCGTCAGAAAATCGTTCGAAAATCGTCAGAAATTATTTCTAACGCGTTACCGTTTGCGTTAATGTGATAGGGTCGGATTTCATGTTTGTTTTGCGCGCCGTCCGCTAATGTGTTGCGATGTTGCCCCTTGAAAAATAACAGTACCAGAGGCAAGTGGACATGTGATTCGTAAAATAACTTTGTGGTTTATCCATGTGTCGACTGTGCGAAGCAAATTGTGCTATCTTTTAATGCTATTTTATAGTTATTTCTAGCGGAAAATTACGTTGTGTAATACAATGTATGTCAACAAAGTGTAGCAGTGGACAGACGACGTCATGCATGTACATTTTGTACCAGCGGCGGCCTACCGCTCTCACAGGACATCATGGGACGTGACGAAACAAGAAATATCTGCCGTAGAAGAAATATAAATCGGTAACTCATGCCTTAAATTCACGGCGGTTTTGGGCACAAAAGAAAAATCATTATAATTTTTGTAAGGCACGCGGCTTACTAGTAGTAGCGGCTTACTCACGGTAAAATGTACCGTCACTCCTGGCGCAAGGACTCATTTCGCCAGCTGAGGACTTTCCACAACCATGATGATATCATACTTAATAAAGGAATATATAATAGATCTATCATGTTGAAATGATAATTGTAATACATGGTTGTATTTAATAGCGGTAGTTATGGCTTCACCACAAAGTGGTGATGACATATTGTGTTCCCTCATGTTTCTTCTCCTTCTCCTCCTTCTTCTCCTGCCATTTCTTTAAATGGATTCATCTCTGCCATTTTCAGGCCAAATAACACGAAATTTGGCATGAAGGTAGAGTGGGCAAATACCCTGACGCATTTTTTTCATTTTTTTGAAAAATTGTTTTATTTGGGTTTTTTGGCCATTTTCAGGCAAAAAATATACATTTTGAGATCTGGTTACCAGGTACTAAAACCAAATGACCTGAAATTTGGTATGGGGATACCTTGGACATATGTCTACAAAAAGTCATTCAAGCTTTTGACATACACCACTTTATAATTGGGAAAAATAAGGCTTTTTGGCTATTTCGGACCAAAATGTACATTTTGGCTCCTGTGCCCTAATGTTAAATCTGAATGACCTGAAATTCGGTATGGGGATACCTTGGACACATGTCCAAAGAATGCCATTCACAATTTTGACATATACCACTTTAAAATTGTGTAAAATAGGGCTTTTTTGTCTATTTTCGGACCAAAAATGTACATTTTTGGCTCCTGTGCCCTAATATTAAATCCGAATGACCTGAAATTTGGTATGGGGATACCTTGGACACATGTTCAAAGAATGTCATTCACGATTTTGACATACATGTACACCACTTTAAAGTTATGTAAAATAGGGCTTTTTGGCTATTTCCGGCATTGGAAGGTTCCATTGCTGCATGGGGGTGTAGACTATTGGCAGCCATCGTAGGATAGATCCATTTTCGGTAT
>NW_017803558.1:61065-62810 GCF_001625305.1 Branchiostoma belcheri | reverse complement strand
AATGATACGAAGCTCCACGACTCAAGAACTCAGTACATATAATATGTACAGTGCCGATACATACAGTGCCGACAGGGAGTCAGCAGCAGTAGATCTCTTTAAAGCTATGCTGAACCCTGATCACCCTCTGAACGTGCGACTGCTACAGGGAGACAGCTCAGGAACAGCAACATGTTCACTTTGCCTAAAGCCAGGACTCTACGCTTGAATTTTTACATTGTGCAGTAAGACTCTACATTGTACAATGACAGTGATAATGGCTGATACATGTACATGTATTTGAAAACCCGTGTCTGCTATTTCCTGTTGTAGATTGAATGGTGTTTGTACATATTTGTATATACAGTACCGTTCACGTTATAGTTAACCGGGTACCCGTTACTAACGAGTTAGATTTTCGTTAGTATTTGCCTCATGCCTTAAATTCACGGCGGTTTTTGGCACAAAAGAAAAATCATTATAATTTTTGTAAGGCACGCGGCTTACTAGTAGTAGCGGCTTACTCACGGTAAAATGTACCGTCACTCCTGGCGCAAGGACTCATTTCGCCAGCTGAGGACTTTCCACAACCATGATGATATCATACTTAATAAAGGAATATATAATAGATCTATCATGTTGAAATGATAATTGTAATACATGGTTGTATTTAATAGCGGTAGTTATGGCTTCACCACAAAGTGGTGATGACATATTGTGTTCCCTCATGTTTCTTCTCCTTCTCCTCCTTCTTCTCCTTCTCCTGCCATTTCTTTAAATGGATTCATCTCTGCCATTTTCAGGCCAAATAACACGAAATTTGGCATGAAGGTAGAGTGGGCAAATACCCTGACGAATTTTTTTCATTTTTTTGAAAAATTGTTTTATTTGGGTTTTTTGGCCATTTTCAGGCAAAAAATATACATTTTGAGATCTGGTTACCAGGTACTAAAACCAAATGACCTGAAATTTGGTATGGGGATACCTTGGACATATGTCTACAAAAAGTCATTCAAGCTTTTGACATACACCACTTTAAAATTGTGTAAAATAGGGCTTTTTTGCTATTTTCGGACCAAAAATGTACATTTTTGGCTCCTGTGCCCTAATATTAAATCCGAATGACCTGAAATTTGGTATGGGGATACCTTGGACACATGTTCAAAGAATGTCATTCACGATTTTGACATACATGTACACCACTTTAAAGTTATGTAAAATAGGGCTTTTTTGGCTATTTCCAGCATTGGAAGGTTCCATTGCTGCATGGGGGTGTAGACTATTGGCAGCCATCGTAGGATAGATCCATTTTCGGTATGGGGGATGTGGTAAAGCCATCTGCTGCATTTGCTCTCAAGCAAATGTCGGCCTTTCTAGTTTTGTTTCTTATTTTGACGGGGGAAACACGGGGGAAACTGTCAAAAATCAAGGGAACGCAAACTGAGATCGGCTCACTTCCGGGTGCATAACGCCAAAATTTCTCGACGATTGTATAAAAATGACCACTCGTTTGCCGCCTACGATAGCGTGTACATGGTAGTGCGATCATATCGTGCCAAAGTCAGCGTCAAACGTCAGAAAATCCCCGTAAAAAATATATAGTTGCAAAACACATTTCCCGCGCACTCAGGGCCGGTCGCCCTGGCCGCGGCCGCCCTGTGATGCAGCATGCTCATTATAATATGCAAGTAGCTACGCTCTGATTGGTTCACCTTAGATGACCTGTGCTCTGATTGGCTAGAACGAAGCCGGTTGCATGCTGGGGC
>NW_017803558.1:55880-61045 GCF_001625305.1 Branchiostoma belcheri | reverse complement strand
GCTGTAGATGGTGCAGGTTTTTTGTTTTTATTGTATATGTGTTTTGGGGCGTAAAAATCTGAAAATCGTCGCGCGCGGCGCTGGGCTGGCTGCCAGCGCAACTTCCGGGTGGGCCAATGGGTCAGGGGTCAACGCCCTCTTGCGCAATCTTGGATGTTTTCGGCGTATAGTACGACTTCTTAACTTACAAATACCGTGGTATACTGTCTCAGACGTTCTCGACATGCATTTTTACCGTGGGTACATGGTATGGGCTGCAGATGAAAATGTTGACCAGTCCAGGAACGCTAAATCTAACACATAAAATTCAACACCATCAACTATACAGAACAAACAACATGGGAAAATATACAATAAAAAGCCCGGAGGTATAAAATCTCAGATTTTACTTGTTTTGTTTCTTATTTTGACGGGGGAAACACGGGGGAAACTGTCAAAAATCAAGGGAACGCAAACTGAGATCGGCTCACTTCCGGGTGCATAACGCCAAAATTTCTCGACGATTGTATAAAAATGACCACTCGTTTGCCGCCTACGATAGCGTGTACATGGTAGTGCGATCATATCGTGCCAAAGTCAGCGTCAAACGTCAGAAAATCCCCGTAAAAATATATAGTTGCAAAACACATTTCCCGCGCACTCAGGGCCGGTCGCCCTGGCCGCGGCCGCCCTGTGATGCAGCATGCTCATTATAATATGCAAGTAGCTACGCTCTGATTGGTTCACCTTAGATGACCTGTGCTCTGATTGGCTAGAACGAAGCCGGTTGCATGCTGGGGCGCCAGGGCGCGCGAAGTGCAGAGAGCTCGATCTCGAGAAAGCCACATTTACGCTGGTTTCTACCTTATTTCTATGACTAATTAGCAACATCCTAGTGACGAAATGCGTACTCAAAAGAATTTTCGGGAAAAAAATATATGTGCATGTGGATTTGTGGTGCCTTTGGCGTAATTTTGTTGGTCACATACAATGTAATGTAACACGGAAGTGCACGGAGTCGGAGTCGCGGCACGGCTTTCCGTCCCACTCTAAACAAAACTCCAAGGACATAACAAAACTCCCCAAAACTGGTCAATAATTAGCCATAAAAATGTTTGTGGGCACGTGTAAATATGCTGCCTTTTTTTCTAGTGTTATAGGAATTTTCCGTGATGTTTTTGCACATCCCTAACGTTACCTCACGCCCGCCGCCTATTATGTACGGCGGACTGGGGCATTTATAACTTCAGATCATCTAGGTTTGCTTATTCGGTGGTAAAATAAGTTAACAAACAGAGAAAATCAGCAAAACAAAGTTGACAAACTATAGAAATGCTTGCCTGCGCAACAGTGACAAAAGAAAATGTCGATCTAACATTTTAAACGTTACAATATAGTAAAATGCAGGCTAGATCAACATTCATTCCGCTGTTCCAGCGGTGTGTATCGGTAATTTCCCGCCCCGCATGAGGTAAATTAGTACTCCTCCCATTATTCTGTGATGTTACCACGGCCTGCATATGAATGCAGAAGTCTAACGAAAAAGTAACGGAAAACTAACGGAAAAGTAACGGGAAACTAATGAAAAAGTGACGGAAAACTTACGAAAAAGTAACGGAAAAGAAACGCATTAGTAACGGCCGCTAGGGCCACACCAATTTATTTCCTTGGTTAACGGATTCGCCGCTTCGTTTTTTTGCCAAAATGAAATAAAAATAAAAACAGAAGAAAAATCCATACTCTCGGGTCCCGAATTGGGGCCCCAAAATCCACCCCGTACGTTGTAATTTTTCAAAATTTGGGCATAGTTAACAGCGTTAAAAATACATTGCTTCAAGGCAGAAACATTTTTCTGAGTGCAATTTGTTCGGAAAGCTAGGTTGCCTGTTCAAAAGTTCGTCAAAAAAAATTCTTTTAATATAGAACTCGCCCTCCCACCCCCCTTTGCACATGTCACCATTCATGGGACAAAACGTCACTGACGACAGCCAAACGTACGGCAGTTTTACTAAGTCATCGTGCCTGTAACAACATATCATCTCCCTTTTAGATATATATTATTATATTTCATTTAATTTGTGTCGGAAACATGTGCTAGTAACGGGAGTTAAAAGTAATCGGCCGAAGTATAAACTCGGCCTGGGCGGCACATGCACACACACCTTCAAAACGATCTTTTTTCCAGGGAATATGTAAAAATAACACGACATAACAATGTATTCTGGCATCACAAACTGTATTACTCTCAAAAAGTACAAAATCCTACCACAAACATGGGAATTTGGCAAAGTAAAAAGTCCTCCATGCACGTAAGTCCATTCACAACTTTCTCACGGTCGGAAGAGTCCACTTCGAGTAGGGGGAAACAGGTTCTTTTTATTATAGAAATTACTCTGTGAAAAATACTACATGTGCATGTGGCATTCTAACAAAGTTACATCTTATTTAGATACCTATAAACAAGAGTACAATTGCAAATAATGCATCAATTATTACATCTAAATTTTCTAATAAAATGGTTCCCCCTACAAATAAAAATCCCCATACATCAAAGACTTTATAGTGAAACCCTAGACCATTGAATTTGTGGCAACTTGAAGAGTGTGTCAATGACAAGTTTGAAGTTTGAAGTTTAAAAGTTTGAAGTTTATTTCATACTACAGCCTTATAGCAGCCTAAAGGCTGAATTGACAGGTCTGTTTACATACAGTGTATATACAATAAATAATTACATTAAAGATGTCTAAGTGTGCTTAATAAGACGCATTAAAATTTAAAAAGCCTATAGATATTTAAAAAGTTTGTAAGCGATATATACATATGAGGAAATTAACTATTTTGTAGAATGCTAAGCGAGTAATGAAAAAGTCGTGAGTTACTACAAAAGGTTCACGGGTAGGCATAAAATAGTCGGTTAACAGGGATCGTTGTAAGAATAAAATGACGATGTAATAGTGAGACTAACAATACAAGGCTCTAACTTTATAACTTGTGTCCATTCAAGATTCGTTGTTTAAAAGTTCGATCAAGTAGGGCAATGGTGAGTTTTTGTAGCGCTCCGTGCGACAGTGTGGTGTGTCAATCTTGTGAGAGTTGCGAGTTTGCCGTCCGGACACATCACGCCTGGTCGGGGGTAACCAGTTCCTGAACTCTGAGTTCAACAGGGATGTGGCGAATGACCGACAGAGGCTAACCCGTCGATCTGACAGTGTGGTGAGATTCAGGCTCTCCAATGCTGACGCGTAGTTGTCATACTGCTGTCCGAGAATAATCCTACACGCCCTTTTCTGGATGCGTTCTAGACTTGTGGTTTGTTTGACAGTCAGCGATGAATGCCACACGGGTGTCGCGTACTCCAAGGACGGACGAACATATGCGGTGAAGACAGTCGTCAGGTCGGTAACTGACATGCCGAACCGTTTAAGTCTGCGCAGTGGATACAATGTGGCTATTTGTTTGAATGATGGCTATTACATGTATAATGTAGCTGTAGCATACCTAAAGTGTATAATGGGAAATATAAAATGTATACTACCGGTAGTATTTGGGAATTGGGGAAAGATAAAGAAAGAAATAAAATATCTGTAAAAGTAGTTAATTCTTTTGCCAATAACTTTTACACATGCCTGGAAATTTGTCTAAAGCACATATTTAGGATATTGTAAATTTCAAGCTCTAAATAACTTCCATATCAGCCAGACACAATAGAATGTCCAGCCCAGTGGTAAGCTGTGTGCCCTGAACTAAGAAAACAATGGGATCTGAACAGAGCACCCTGATTTAAACCACTCTTTGGAACTTTGAAAGATAAATAAAAGTGAAACCAGTTGGATGGGAGTCTTGTCAACTGACAGTTTGTTGTTCATACAGTAAAGATGTATACATGTATCTTGCAAAATAATACAAATAATTGTAAAGGGATGTAAGAGAAGTTGCTCATGTATTGTAGTAATGGTCCTTTCAGTTCAATAAGTGTCTAATATAATGTCTTATATCATTTTGTAACTTAACTTAATGGATTGCTTACTACATGGCTGTATGGCAGGTGGTCTCAAATTTTTATTACTCCGTGAAGGAGGTCAGGACCTCCGGACGGAGTGTTGTAATCGGCTGATTTTTCATGTTCGCAGTCAAAACACTGGGTTCTCTTTGTGTAATCGGCACGCAATTTTATACGCCGTCTGCGGGCATGCCCGTGTTGATGCACGAATGTGTATTTTTGCCGTTGCTGCTTTCGCGGTCAATGTAATATCGCAGACGCACCCCTACAATTACGAGGCGAATTGGAATGGTCCAGAAAAACGCGTTGTTTGGAATAGCAGTGGGGTTCAAAAAAGTTCATGCAGATACGGGGTGGTTTTTTATAAGTGGTTCCAGATGTTTTTGCCCATGGTTAAGAGATGCCAAGTTTTTGGAAGATGTTCGCAGCCAAAACGCATTCTTCCGTACGTCGCATTTCTGTGTAATTTCGCATGTGGTGTTGCATTATGTCCGGGATGATGCACGTCTTTTTATTTTTACCGTAGCTGTTTTGATATTGGAGTAAATGCTTATTTTCGAAACATCCCCATTTCTTTGAAATGGTTTCGTCCGTTTATGCAACTGTTACTGCGCTAATGACGACCAGTCGCGCTGTCCTGATACACCGCGAATGTGCGAGTGTTCCCTGTAGACAGTCCCGGGAGTCATTTTTTTGCACATTCCAGGAGCCAAACCAAAATACGTTCATGAACCGAGTCCAAAAAACCGAAACGTGAAAATCGGATGATCGGACCTGATGTACATTTCTCTTTCTATAGATTGTACACACAATACACACATCTTTAGATAATCTGGCCATGGCAGGTTAAAAAAAAAGTAACCCTGAATCATACTAGATTAGCGTAAATGCATGTTAATGCGTTCAAAACAGGAAAAAAATTGTTTCCGGGTATTAATCTCTTGAATCACGGCGCTGAATATTGACGCAAAAATATTTCGGGCATCGCGCGCCCTTCCCGCGTCACGTGTAGGCATCTCGCATCTCTGATTGGTTGTTGCGTCTTAAGATGACTGAGCCGACGCGCGTTTAAACAATTTTTCTTTGTTCGATTTATCACACTTCACAGAGAATTGTCGCCAATGGCTACTTCTTTTTGTTTGCAATATATAATACTTCACGGAGAATTGTCGCCTATGGCTTCTTG
>NW_017803558.1:49829-55860 GCF_001625305.1 Branchiostoma belcheri | reverse complement strand
CCCTGATTTAAACCACTCTTTGGAACTTTGAAAGATAAATAAAAGTGAAACCAGTTGGTTGGGAGTCTTGTCAACTGACAGTTTGTTGTTCATACAGTAAAGATGTATACATGTATCTTGCAAAATAATACGAATAATTGTAAAGGGATGTAAGAGAAGTTGCTCATGTATTGTAGTAATGGTCCTTTCAGTTCAATAAGTGTCTAATATAATGTCTTATATCATTTTGTAACTTAACTTAATGGATTGCTTACTACATGGCTGTATGGCAGGTGGTCTCAAATTTTTATTACCCTCCATGTAAATGGGGGGTATTGTTTTTACTCCGTTTCATGTTTGGTCTGATATCTGAAGATCGGTGAGAAGGAACTGTATGATATTTGGCAGATTGATGGATGGGGCCTTGGAGATTGTTTAGGTTGACTTTGAGCCCCTGGTGATTGACCTTGGTACTGCAGTTTAATTTTTTTATTCTATTGTTGTCGCGTTATGGACTGTTTGTGCGATATTAAGGTAGCATGTAGTTGTTATTATTATGGTTTAGTGCTTTAAATTTGGGTTTCCTAGCTGTTTGCGTTTGATATTTACAAAATGTTTAACGTTGGTCTTTTTGTGTTGAATGTTTGGAAAATCTGGTGGATGGTTTGGTATAATATTTGGTATGTGGGTAGTTGTTGAGTCTCTTTGTGTTTTAGAGTGCATTAGCAGGTTGTCGTATATTTGTATTGCTTAATTTAAAAGGATTTCTACATTATCACCCCTATTTTATAATAGTGTGGTCTCTGTTTGACCCCAGTGTATCTATTTTTACCTCCTGTTTGACAGGCTAATATATTTCTTTGGTCTGGTTATTTTTGGGTCATTGACCTAGTTTGTTTGTGTTATGATTGAGAGGTCAATGACCTCACCTCTTCAGGATTGTTTATTGTTATCCTTGGTATGTTGGTATTTTTTGAGTTTCTGTGTTTTGGTAGTAGTTGGTGGTAGATCTGGTAATGTAGCTTATTCTGCGGTAGTGTAGCTTATTCTGCAAGGTATGCTGTGCATTTCTTTTTGATTATTTGCTGCCATAGATAAGGATTGAGACTTGTGGGGTTAGCTTTGGACAGGGAGCTTGGGTGTTCTGCATTCGTAACTTGACTCCTTGCACTCCTACCCCCAGGAAAACAAATGTCTCTCAGGCTATTAGGGAATACCATAATTATTCATGGTGCTGGTCTGCATGTCACTTCTGGTAGCCTGCATTGCATGCACTCCATTTGTAACAGGACCCCTTGCATTCCTTAGGCCACAGCAAGTAGATTTTATGGATGACATCCGCGCGCGCATTAATTTTCGCCTGATTTTGGAAAAAAAAAAGAAATTTTGTTGCCTTCTGACAGTGGTCAACATGAATGCCGAAAATGGACAAAGGTGTCTGTTGCCATGCTGGAAGGTGGATGGCAGATAACTATGAAGAGAGGCGACAAGAAAAGGCTCTGATTTGATGTTTTGTTTCTTACTTTGATGCAGTGATATGTGATGCCGGCTGTGTATATGTGATGTTCCTACTGAATCAAAACCATTTGTACAATGATTGAGTCAAAATTATACATTGTATGAACCTTGTTTTTTTCGGTCCGCCTTGTTTTTTTTTCGCCCGCTCGCATTAGATTTGGAGTCTGCGGAGGATGTCATCCATAAAATTTACTTGCTGTGGCCTTAGCACCAGAAAACAAATGTTTCCCACCCTACACCCTAGACCTGGATGTGGGTGGGTTCATGGTTTGTTTGTGTTGTGCTTGAGACGCCATTGACCTTACATCTTCACTATGTATTATAGGGTTGTCTGTTTGTGCTGTTAATGATAGTTTATTGACCTCAGAGTAGCGATTAAAATTGTACCAACACAAAGCAACTCCCTCATTATTCATGGCCATATAACGTCCAATTAAATTTAAACCCAGCTGTCATGTTTCAACTATTCTTGATCTTCTCCTGAACATACCTATAACAATGAAGACATGTGATAACATAAAAAAGAACCCTAGCAACACCAACCTCGTTCATGGAGGGAAGATGTCCCTGACTTCTCCTTGTTGTTGTTTTTTGTTGGTTTTGTTTGACCGCTCCATTTTTTTCTAGAAAAATCCGTTAACCAAGAAATTAAATTGGTGTGGCCTAGGGTAACTATAACGCGAACGGTACTGTAGTGTGTTTCTGTGTACTTGTCCTGTCTTGTTTTTTTAAACCAATTGTAAAAATCGAATACATAATTCAGAGGTGCTTTAACATATCCTGCTTTTGTACGATTTTGTTGAATTGAATAAATTGAAATTGATTCATAAATTCCACAAAAAGCCAGCATGTGCTGGCTTGTCGTATACGTCGATATATATGTACTGCCGCAAATTCACAATACCAGCTTTACATTCCTGTGGTTTAGTAGCATTTTTATTTTTGGCCAGAATTTTTTTTTATTCGCCCGCGAGCACTAGTTTTTAGGTCTTCAGAGGATGTGATCCATAAAATTAAGTCGGTGTCGCCTTAGGCTGACAATTTCTTGTGAATATGTGGTCTATACTTCTATTGTGTGGAATTCAATAAAACTATAGAATAATTATTCAATTGTTACTAACAATGCGTAACGGCTGCCAATAATCCTACTCTGTAGGGCTGGGCAGTAACGAAGAAGAAGATTACTAATTATTAAGTAGATCACCCACTGGCAGATAAACAAATCATCATCAATGTTCCCCTACATGGTCAGGGGGAGGGGGGAATGGTACCAGTAATACTCAATGTGAATTTCAAAGTAGAAACTAGTTCCAGGCCGCACTTACATAATAATAAGAAGTAATCTGTATACATTCTTCATATAGTAACTGTTGCTAGACCTACACTAGAATGCAATACGACAGCTAATGCAGAGAAAACTAAATTTTAAAACTAAACTTGTACAAGATTGCTGTTGTGTATGCCACTAGCAACAGTTGAGGGTTCTGAAGATTGAAAAATCCAACCAACCTTTTGTGCTGTCTTCAGTTTTTTTCCATTATTGTAACTCCTGTCTGCTGTCCCTTTGACTTCTACTGGGAGCCCATGTGCTCCTGTACATGTCTTCGGGACTACTTGTGAGTTGTGTGAGTGAGAATAAGGGCGTTGTTGTGTTGCGTGTAGTCTTGTAGATCAGCTAGTGGTGGGTCTGGTACCAGGGTGGCCCTGCTAGACCTTCTCCCCCCAGGGGAAAATTTCAGTGATGCTAATGACTGAGGTCAGACAGGTTAGACTACCCTCCCTGATAAACATCTCTACAGATCTTGTTTATGTTAATTTTTTCTACCAGCCTGGAACAACTTCTCTCATATGTAACATTGAGTAAATTCTATCAAGCCAGAGTTGTATATTGGAACGATTTGAGAATTTGAAAAATCACTCATACTCACTCACTCACTCAGTCCCCCTATAACTATGATAACAATATGGCAGGTATGGATAATGAAACAGCTATGAAAACATCATCTAATACCCATTTGTCAGACAAAAGATTCAGCAACATTAATTTTTTCATCTGCGCGTACCACATAGAGCTTTATCCTAAGGAAAATTCTAAATACCTTAAACTATTTAAAACAAGAAGTCAATAACTTCATACCTTCGATTTACAATTGCGTAATAGTACGTTGACCCCTGACCCCACCCATTTGCGGGAACACGCAGCCTGCTAACCGGTAGACGCAATCACACGTCCTGTGAACGCATTCTAAAAATACCCTCCAAACAACATTATTGTTGCACCTTGCAGACAGAAGACGCATATGCAGAACAATTGTGTGCCACAGGACAAGGGTTAAGGTACTAAATAACCCATCCTGAGGACTTTTGTAGTTAAGTACATGTTGCAGTTAAGTACAGACTTTGAATTTTTGTCACAAAGTGTCTTGTTGCAAGATGATAATTTATGCAAATTTTTATGACGTCACGATGACCTCATCAATTATAGTAGACGCCATGCCCATTTTTAGAAAAATAGCATTTTCAAGCTAGTGCTTAAGTAAAAACTTTCAATATTTTTCAGAAATGTGCATAATAGTCATAGTAGAAATTTTACGTTTAAATTTTTTTATATTCCTAAAGGACAATTTTTAATTAATTTTTTTTCGAGAACGTTGAGTGTACCCCATGCTGCTAGTCCCTGCAGATTCAAATTTCACCACATTGTTACGGCCAAACGTAAATATTTAGCTTAGATCGATAGTGTTGTCTCCACATATATGACCCTTTTTGCCATATTCCATGAGTAGTTTTATAATGGATTCATTTTGAAAATCATATATCTATAGTAGGGGTAACGTATTTTCCTTGTAGGGGCCGTAAAAACACCGAAATCACCAATTTTTTGTCGCCATTCCAAGAGCGCCCATCCCTCCCACCGAATGATGTACTGTGGCGCGATTTGGAAAAACAGAGGGGGAACACGTGCAGTAAATAGAACAGCTCAAACAGCATGCACGCCAGCTGGGCCAAATCGTCATGTGACGCTCGAGCTGGATTCAAAATGGCGAACGCTCGTCTCCGAAGCGCTCAATGTTTTTCACTTTCGAGTGAGATCTGGGCTGGAAGAAGGGATTTTAGGACAGTATATATTACGTACTAAAACATTAAGGCAAAGTCTTCAGGATTATTTTGAGACCTTTTGGAGGAATTCTACTCAGGTTTTCTGGAGTTGCTGACTCGTTTTTGACGCCGGGCCCCTCAAGACTTCTCGGACGCTCTCGGCATGGAAAATAGCCTGTGCATGGCTCGACGATCGACAAGAATTTGCCAAGTCGCCGGATAGATAGCCGCAAAGAAAAGCATGAACGGACATGGTATGGGATTTTTAGTGAATCGGTGAACGTTAGGTAAATAACGTTTGCCAGAACTTGGACATTTTCATCTGCAGCCCATAACATGTACTCTCGAACTTATGAAATTCTATTTAATCTGCCGCAAGGAACTCGTAATGAAACTCACGATGACAACCGGAACCGTTAAATCAGACGTTAAAAATAACGGCTGAAGTAGCAAGCCATCCTTATTGTCACTTCCTCCATTTTCCGCCAATTCTTCGTATAAATCGGGGAAGTAAAGGTCTGAATCCTCGGTCAAAATGCATGTCGAGAACGTCTGAGACCATATACCGCGGTATTTGTAAGTTAGGAGCCCTTTTCTGTACGGCGTACGTAATCAGGCCGTTTTAGACTTCATAATTTGTAGGCGGCCTCCGCAAAAATCAACGTAATTCGTAATAGTACATTACCCGCAAAGCGTAAAGTCGTAATCAGCTCTGAGACTTTAATGTAATTCGTAATAAGCGGCAAAAATTTTGCATAATTCATAATCACTACCCCCCCCCCTTTGCAGGCCCTCAGTTGTAGTCGTAATATACGCCGAAAACATCCAAAACAAAGAATGCGCAAGAGTACGTTGACCCCTGACCCATTGACCAACCCGGAAGTTGCCGATCACGCGTCCTGTGTTTAGAGCCAGGGCGCAAATCAGGATTGGCGGGGCGTGTGGCTTTCCCTGGCCGAGGGATTATCGCTCACTCGCGGTAGGGGATGGCACCCAGACTAGCTCCAGGATAACACCGGCGGCCCCGAGCCGAGTGTGCTCATTGAGAGGCGAAGATGTAACCGCAAATGGTCAACCCGCACGACCATTTTGACACTCTAAGGGGTCACAGTCCAAGATACGAAATACAAAATATTCTTACGCCCCAAAACACATATACAATAAAAACAAAAAAACCTGCACCATCTACAGCCCATTAGCAGAACATACACCGAGTCCCATCTACCCCAACGCGAGATACAACTGCGATAATATTTCTTTCCTCGATACCTGACACCCCCTCTTTGAAAACCAAACCAGATGTGGACGACACCCACAATACTTAATTAAAAAGCACGCCGAAAATCAAAAGACAAAAGCACTTTCACACTCAAAGGGGTGTCCATACGCTGTCAAAACGCATCATTTTCACGCACTAAAAAAGCAAAACAACGTG
>NW_017803558.1:30691-49809 GCF_001625305.1 Branchiostoma belcheri | reverse complement strand
AATGTACATCAGGTCCGATCATCCGATTTTCACGTTTCGGTTTTTGGACTCGGTTCATGAACGTATTTTGGTTTGGCTCCTGGAATGTGCGAAAAAAATGACTCCCGGGACTGTCTACAGGGAACACTCGCACATTCGCGGTGTATCAGGACAGCGCGACTGGTCGTCATTAGCGCAGTAACAGTTGCATAAACGGACGAAACCATTTCAAAGAAATGGGGATGTTTCGAAAATAAGCATTTACTCCAATATCAAAACAGCTACGGTAAAAATAAAAAGACGTGCATCATCCCGGACATAATGCAACACCACATGCGAAATTACACAGAAATGCGACGTACGGAAGAATGCGTTTTGGCTGCGAACATCTTCCAAAAAACTTGGCATCTCTTAACCATGGGCAAAAACATCTGGAACCACTTATAAAAACCACCCCGTATCTGCATGAACTTTTTTGAACCCCACTGCTATTCCAAACAACGCGTTTTTCTGGACCATTCCAATTCGCCTCGTAATTGTAGGGGTGCGTCTGCGATATTACATTGACCGCGAAAGCAGCAACGGCAAAAATACACATTCGTGCATCAACACGGGCATGCCCGCAGACGGCATATAAAATTGCGTGCCGATTACACAAAGAGAACCCAGTGTTTTGACTGCGAACATGAAAAATCAGCCGATTACAACACTCCGTCCGGAGGTCCTGACCTCCTTCACGGAGTAACAAAAAAACCTGCACCATCTACAGCCCATTAGCAGAACATACACCGAGTCCCATCTACCCCAACGCGAGATACAACTGCGATAATATTTCTTTCCTCGATACCTGACACCCCCTCTTTGAAAACCAAACCAGATGTGGACGACACCCACAATACTTAATTAAAAAGCACGCCGAAAATCAAAAGACAAAAGCACTTTCACACTCAAAGGGGTGTCCATACGCTGTCAAAACGCATCATTTTCACGCACTAAAAAAGCAAAACAACGTGCACCACCTACAGCCCAATAGCAAAACGTATACCAAGTCCCAGACATATCCATCCACCCAAACGCGAGAAACGGCTGCGAACGTAAAAAGCTTCGTCTCCCACAAAACCCATCCGCGCAGGGATACATCCCTACCCGGAGGTAATTATTCAGGAAAATTGTATTTTCCCTTCCATACTTGTCAAGTTGTAGCTATGTCAAGTTGTAGCTATGGCCCATGTCGCTAGTTATCATCCAAACAAGACAGCCTGATTGGCCCAGCTGCCTCTTGTCCCCCATGGGACCACCTGGGGTCCCCAAAGAGGGCCTGCAAGGGGGGGTAGTGATTACGAATTACGCAAAATTTTCGCCGCCTATTACGAATTACGTTAAAGTCTCAGAGCTGATTACGACTTTACGATTCGTGGCTAATGTCCAATTACGAATTACGTTGATTTTTGCGGAGGCTGCCTACGAATTACGAAGTCTAAAACGGCCTGATTACGCCTTACGAAGAAGGGCTTGCAGGCCCTCCCCAAAGAGGCGGAGTAGTATGCCTGTACCCCACTCAGGGGTTAAAATCGTCAACTTTACAGTTCAATTTAGGCGCCAAAATGTGACACTGATGAAAATATTATTACAGATCATAAAAATAGACCTACAAGTCAACCATGTCAGATAAACAAAATATATTGTCAAAATATGCCTCATCAGGATGGGTTATATTTGGCACCTTAACTGGCTTAAGATAAAATTCAGTTCTTATTTCTGCTTTACACTATGACAGCTGAAGACAGCAAGAATACAAATGCAAAACAAAAGTTAGGACACTGTCTAGAGTACCACATTCATGAAGGTACATTCAGAAAAACGTCTCACAGTGACACAGCATTTGCTGCTCTAAGAATTAGGAGAGTAGCAGAAATGTCAAAACAGAAAGACACTCCTGGTCCCGGGCCAGGGTTCGAACCCACAACCAAACCCGGACACCAGTCCACATGCCGATGCTCTAACGATTCAGCTAAACGGTCTAGACCCATCGGCCGGGTCAGTTGGTAGTGCCTATAAACCCCCCACTGTTACACTACTCCCCCTTTCCTTTTCTAAGATTCGTCCTCGAATCTTGTGAATTCGACATCCCTGGAGCGACACTCTTTGCCAGAACTCCCAGGGCCAGTGTGGGAACCACTGTAAGAATTAGGAGAGTAGAAACAGAAAGGCACTCCTGGTCCCAGGCCAGGGTTGGAACGAACGACCAAACCTGGACACATTTAGTCCACATGCCGACGCTCTAACGATTCGGCTAAAAGGTACCCCCCACTGTTACACGCTTGTAATGTGGAGTGTGAAGGGCTAGTGAACAGAACAAATGCACAATTAACTCCTGGCATGCAAAACTCTATCACAAGGCATAACAGTTAATTAACTGTTAAGCTCTTATCGGCCGGCTTGTTGAGCTGGACGGGGGAAAACTGGTACCCAAAGACAGCCGATACCATTATAGACTCACTGGATACCAGGATATGGCACGTTGGTCCCTGAGTGGTCACTTGTGTTGTCCAGATGGACAGAGAACTGTCTAGTATAGCAGTGACAAACATTGTGTGTGAATACCAGGGGTCAACAAATGGCCATTTGATGTACATGTATGTGCCTTTCTCCTTCAAGAATGTAGACTATGTTGATGGCTGTGTACTCCTTCTGTGAAGTCTTATATTTCCACCAACAAAAATCACTAGAGTCTGATGTCAAACTTTTCTTTCATGCATCTGTTATTATAGAAGCATCTCATAAAATCAAGCTACAGCCACTGCCAGAAATGTATTCTAAGACTTAAATATGCTGACGTCACATAAAAAACAGAGTTCCACGATCTCATACCTTCGCCAAATGATGTTCATCGGTGGACGAATTATACATTTTTATTCATTGATGTCGCAACTATAAGAGCACCATTTACATGGGTAGTATCAGTTGATCATATTCTCCACCCAATGACAGTCTTACCTGAACAAAGAATGTTATAGGACTTCCTCATAAATTATGCAAATAGATTTGAATAGATAGATTTGAATATATATGATATGACACAATGAATATATTATGTTTATTGCTGTTCACGTTCACTTAACTTCCAAATGCGGCAAGTATGAAATTCTTGAGTTATCCTCCTTCGAAGATTTTTCAACAAACACTCCTGCAGTTTCAAAACAAGCCGCTAGGGGGCCCAAACCCATGTCATTTCTTCCCTAGCCCAAGATCTATCTACATGTGTACCATCCAAAATTTGTGATGCATGTCCAGATCACAAGATATCAAAACTGAAACTTCTGCTGCAGTACCTAGGACAGCCGCCAGGGGGCCCATAATCAAATCATTAATTTTCTAGCTCTCATGAAGACCTACCCGCCTACATGTACCAAGTTTCATGACAATGCATACTAAGCTTCTTGAGTTATGTTGTTCACAGACAGACAAACGCTACTGAAAACATAACCTACTTGGCGAAGGTAATAAACTTAATCTGACAAAACGCGTTAGAAATAATTTCTGATGATTTTCTAACGATTTTCTAACGAAAATCTAACCATATACTAAAAAAAATGTAACCATTTGGTAACGAAATTCTAACCCGTTAGTAGTGATGCATATCTAAACCCACATTTAGGTTCAGGTCCGGATTCAAGTCCAGAGGTTTAGGTTCTAAACTGGGTGAAACTTGTCTGGGTGAAACTTACATGTGGAGGCCGGTACTTGACGATGACAGATGGTAAATAAATGTTTTCTTCATCTTGCAGCAAAGATTTTACAATCTACGGGAGGTTTTAGGTGGTTTGGAAAGAAAAGGGGTATGTGAAATGGTCTTTTATGGTAATAAGTCCGGACTCGGTTCTTGACTTTTAGGTTTTTTTGGACAAGTCCAGTGAACCGGTATGCATCACTACCCGTTAGTAATGGTGTACCCGGGTAACTATAATGTGAACGGTACTGTACCCACACACCAAAAATTAAGCAAAATGCAATGAGAAATAATCGAGTTATAACGTCGACCCACACCAGGTTCAAAACTTATCACCCCTTGTCGATAAGTGTGGTAGGTTCTTTTACATGCAGAGGTTTGATGCCTGTCACTTGGCTAACCAACATTAACACTGGGATCCAAGTTCCAACCCTACTGTTCCCATCTCTGACACAGGACATGTTGACATTATTCTTTAATATAATATCATGAAATAGTAACTGTTGTTACCTTCTGGGACAACAATTAATAACTTAGCCTGGGTGCCAGCCCCTACCGCAAGTGAGAGGTAACCCCTCGGCCGGGAAGCCACACGCCCCGCCGACCCCGATTTGCACCCTGGCTCTAATTATCTCCTCACGTCCGGCGTGAAAGATAAAGGGTTTGGGGCAGCCTGGGGTTGGGCGGCGGATACAGAAGCTGACATTAGGGCTTCTTGCCAGCGTCTGGCACACAGGCTATTCATAACTGTGTGAATATCATATGTCACCATGCACTGAAGAAGACAAACCTAATAATAGCTAGGATGGGGATTTTTTAAGATTAACAACAACAATCAGTTCTTCTGTTTTCTTGTCTACACATACAGTTAAGCCATCTGGGGCCAGTTTAGATCTTGTTTCATAGACAAATGTTTGTAAACCTTTTGGTCCCTTCACACAGAAAACAAATAAATTGTCTGGCAGGCTCCATGTAAGATTCCCAGCAAGAGGAGATAAGGGATTCCTCCAGGAACCTTCTCACAACACGGGGACATGGTTTGTATATAGAAGTAATCTATGGCATTCCCATGGGACTTAATAGTACCTTAAGGTCTCATTCTTGAGTTTTTGTTAACTATGGCCGCCTATGGCAAAATACGTAACTTTACATAGGCCAAAACCCTATAATTTGAATGACAGCCATCTAGTCTATCCAATCAATTTTGAGCACAATGGCCCTACATTACGTCAAAAAATTCCCAACCAGATCTAACCCAACAATATCTTTTTATTTAATTATAAACTGCACTTGGCCACTCTCCGCCAGAGGTCCTCCAGCGCTGCTACCTCCTGACCGCATTACCCATCACAACAGCGTGTAAACATCCGACCTGTCGCGCGGATGTCAACACTTACCCACTAATTTTAGCACATACAAACAACCTCTCATATCACAAGCGGTTTACGCCAACTGACTTAGCTAAAATGCAATTTCTGGCGGATATAAACACACATCCATACACGCATTTAATTTTTAGTATGATCTACTTTAGAGTACCCACGCGGAAGAATACCGGAATGAGACCTTAAATCAGTAGGATAAAAGAGGGGCACATATAAAGGTAGGCAAAGATGACATCCTAGAAATACAGAAGGGTGTGCATGGACGAGGGGGGGTAGGGATAACACAAAACTTAAGCATCAGTGCCATCAATGTTTAATGGTAAATTGACTTGTAATAATTAAAAGGTTAATAAAGGGTTAATGCCCCACCCTGAGGTGCAAATGGTGAGATACATATATGTAATCCCTGGTCAGGTTTGATTAAACCACTGAATAAACCACCAAGTGAGCATAGCGAATGAGGTGGTTACCGCACCTGACCAGGGAATATATCACCATATTACGTTAATAGTTTTATCAGGTTGGTAAGACACTGAGTAAGGAGACTCTTTTTACACAACCAAGTCTTTTATTCAGCCAACATTTCGGTGACCGTCTGTCACCTTTTTTTTTAAGGCCACACTTAATTTTATGGATGACATCCTCTAAAGACCCCCAAACTAGTGCGCGCGGGCGAATTTAAAAAAAATCCGACCAAAAATAACAAGAATTCCGAGACCTCATACCTCCATGAAATATGTGCTTGATATGTAAATGTAAATTTCCTCTTTAATTATGCAAATTACGCAATATCTGCATTAAGGTTCCGGGTCGGAGTTTAATTCTGACCAGAGTCTAAGTAAGTGCGCAGTAAATCGCCGGAAGCGTGACTTTGTATGGTATGTTTTGGCTGAGATATCCCTGAAATCGTAATATCTGTGTACATATCTTTGTATTTTCTGAAAAGCCTGTTAGTTGTAGCCTTTATAGGTGGCATAATGTTGGTGGTCCAGCGAAGACTTCCTGGTATTCGTCCGCGCGGATGGTTATGTGGCCTTTTCGCCTGACCGCCGGGATGGTACGTTCTATATGCGTTCTGGGTGTGTTCCTGCCATCGAAGATAGCGATAAACTTATCGCATCGATTTTAATTAAATTCAAATTTTGGAAACATTAGGTTCTGAGCTTCTTCGAGTACTAAGCCGTTACCCTGGGAAAATTTGTTTTTTCCATGCAGCCATGGTTAAAAATGACGAAAAAAATGACCCCTTTTTTCAAAATGAACTTTGATGTGCCTCATTTACCCCTAAATAAATTGGGCGCAGAAAATATCAATCAAGTGTATTGATAAGCGGCACGGCACCCCTTTCCACCAAAAGAGTGAAAAATTCCGACCCGCGTTTAGTACAGAAATGACAGCCCGTCGGGCTGAGGGTGTCAAATTGCTCGAAATACGGAGGGAAACTCCGGTCCGAGACCTTAACATGATATATGCATCGTGATGTATGTTAACTTACAGATGTCCCAAGTATGACATTCCCATTATTCACCATTAAGAAATCATAGAATTTTTGCATGAATTATGCAAATTAGATCATTTGCATAATTAGTATCTGTTGAAGTTCTGCCTGCCATAGGTTACATGTATAAAAGTAGTATAATGTAAAACACTGTAATCATAGAATTTCCTCATTAATTATGCAAATAAAGTCCTCATTTGCATAATTTGCATTTCATCATGTACATCTCTCTCTCAGCTACCTACACACCAAAAATTATGAAAATATGTTGTTCCTATCTGGACTAGAGCTGTGTACCGGTACGCAGTACCGATACTGTACCGGAAAAATTGATTAGGTACAGGTCCAAAATACCTAATCCCTCAGTACCGGTACTGTACCTAAACAATTTCACACCAATTTTATGCCTATTTGTGACCTCAAATGTATAAATAGCTGGTTAACAATGGGTCCCTGTGTAAGGACAGTGTGTTCATGAAAACAATAACACCTTAGTTTTGCCTATATTTTATCTGAGCATTCGCCATAAACAAAGAATAAACCTTAACTATCAAGTTTGTTTGTTTTTTTTTGTTATTGATGGAGTTCAGAAGAGCATATAAATTGGTCCAATTGTTCAGGTACAGGTTCAGGTCCGGACCTGTACCTAAACCTGTGTACCTGTACCTGTACCTAAAATTTGTTTAGGTACACAGCTCTAATCTGGACTTATTGGCTTTTAAACATTTCTCCAGAAAGTGCCCTGCAGTTCCAGAACAAGCTGCTAGGGGGACCAAACTCATACCACTTATTCCTGACAGGATAAGCTATCTGTCTCTAAAAAATCAAGACCATAGCCTGTTCAGGACAAAAGATACAAAAACCGGAAGTTCTTCTGCAGTACCAAGGTCATCCACCAGGAGGCCCATATTTGACCTTGACGTTTGTCTTCGTAAGACTTACCAACATACCAAATATCATCATAATCCATAAAGGCGTTATGAAGTTATGCTGACCACAAAGTTTCGGAAACACACACACACAGACAGACAGACACACACACACACAGACAGACATACATACATACATACAGACAGACAGACACGCCAAAAACAATACCTCCATTTTTCATGGAGGTAATTTTTCATGGAGGTAAAAATGCTACCAAACCACAGGAATACAGAGCTGGTATTGTGAATTAGCGGCAGAAAATAGCGATGTATACGACAAGCCGGCACATGCTGGCTTTTTGCGGAATTTATGAATCGGCATTGTATGTATGTACTGAGTTCTTGAGTCGTGGAGCTTCTGTAGCCTGGGTGCCCGGCTCCGTATTGTCGCTAACTACCATGGACTACCCAGGCCTAGAACCAGGCCAGAGCCTCGGTGGACGTGACCTTTTTTTTTTAAGGGCGACAGGCGAAAATCAATGCGCGCGTGGATGTCATCCATAGAATTAAGACGGTGTGGCCTAACCGAATTTAACGTCATTTTTCCCCAACAGGGGGTAAGACGTGCTTGCACCAAGTACAAGCTTTTTTTTTAAGCAAGATTTTTATGGCTGGATGCTCTTCCTAACGCCAACCCAAACCCTAGTAGGGCCCAGGAACCCTCTAACTGAGGGGGGAAATGCGTGTTAAGTGCCTTTCCCAAGGGCACAATGTCTGGGTGCATGTCCGCGCATGTCTGGGTCAAAACGCATGGGATTGAACCTGGGTCTCCTTGCTTGACAGTCGGACGCTCTATCCACTACACCACACGGACGCCACCTTCCTCAGGGCAATTCTGACTGGTTCACATTGCATTGCAGCACAGGTGGCCCTGCTACAGATTCATTCCCAAAAGTACAATATTTACATATCTTATCCTGCACATATGCATGATGGATTACAGGGAAATGTATCAACAATGAGGTCCCAAATGTGCAGGAGTTGGATATGAACATAATGGTGGTCAGTTATCTACAGAGAACTTAGAACAGGTTCCACAAAGCGGTTCCAAACGTACAGAAGTGTCATATATACATGTACATGGTAGTCATTTACACAATAAACTGGCATTTAAAACATACCTCAGCGACGTGATTCTCTTTTGATGTGTGATAATCATGGTGTCTGTTTTGGTTATTGTTGATGGAGGTGCTTGATGTATGTGAGCCAGTCATAAGTTTCTCATGAGGATTTGATAATAAACTTACCTCTGCTCTTAACTTGAGAGATAAAGCTATTCTAGCATTTCCTCATATATTATGACCTGATTTGAATAAACTATGTTTAGTGATGTTCAACTTCACTGAACTCCAAATGTGGCAAGTACATAAAATTGTATAGTTGCCATTAATTATGCGAATTAGGTCTTCATTTACATAATCAATATCTGTCAAAGATCTTGTCGTTCTCAATTACATACATGTAAGTCCCAAGTGTCCATAGCCCTAATATTGAACACAGCAGATTTATAGAATTTCTTCATTAATTATGCAAATTAGATCCTGAGTTGCATAATCGTAATTCAATTATGTCAAGCATCACTTAAGCTACCTACATACCAAAAATCATGACGAGCCGTCAAACATTTTTAAAATTATCCTCTCTTAAATATTTTTTTAAACAAATTGTCCTGCAGTTCCAGAACAAGCTGCCAGGGGGCCTTAACTCACGTGACTTCTTTCCAAGCACAAGAGCTACCTACCATCCAAATTTCATGACCCTAGCATGTCCAGATCGCAAGATATCAAGACCAGAAGTTCCGCTGCAGTACCAAGGGAAGGCACTAGGAGGCCAAAGATCTCATTAAATTTTCTAGATGTAGTCACACCCTACAGACCCACCAAGTATGAAACCAATCCATTCAGCCATTCTTGACTTATCTTATCGACAAAATTCAGTTCCCTTTGGAATGCATTCATGCAATTCTAAGAATATTTTCAACTCAATCGCAGCACTATACCAATGGCTCTGCCCCTGAGGCATCACCAAAAACTTTTATTTGTTAAATGCGGTCCCAAATGACAGACCACATCATGAGAAAGAACTGTGCAATAGACTGGGACGGGGCTAGAGTAATAGACAGAGAGGACAATAGATGCAAACATTGGATTAAGGAGTTTGTATGGATCAGGAAATCTACATGGACAGTCATGAACCGGGATGAGGGGGGATACAGACTCAGTCACATTTGGGACCGCATCCTTAAAAAATAAGAGTTTTGTGCAAATGACTACCATGTATATTTGACACTTCTGTACGTTTTGACCTGCTTTGTGGAACCTGTTCTTAGTTCTCTTTAACTTTTAAATAACTGACCACCATTATGTACATAATCCAACTCCCGCACGTTTGGAACCTCATTGTTGATGCAATGTGAACCAGTCAGAATTGCCCTGAGGAAGGTGACAGACGGTCACCAAAACGTCGGCTGAATAAAAGACTTGGTTGTGTAAAAAGAGTTTCCTCACTCTGTATACATGGAGGATAAGCGGGGCATTATCGTTATTATCATATAGCTTATCCACCTGACACAAGTATTTGATGATGATGATGATGATGACTGGTTTATTCATTAAAAAACAAAAACATTTTGCAGCCCGGAGGCTGAATTGCATGTTTCTGTACATTGATCAGTGTCCACCTTAACATTATAATATATAACAACTTTAAAAACAACTTTAAAATATCCTTCTAGCTCAGAAATTATACATAAAATTGGATTTCGATTTCCACTTATTAACATGGTCTCTCTCTATATGTATATACATGATAAAAGACTCAATACATTACTTCTTTACGTCGACTCATTTAGGAGTTTAACTATGTAGGGCAAAGGGCTGTTGGAGTAGCGCTTCGTGCGTGCTAGAATAAGGTCGAATTTGTTGGTTTGCCTTGTTGACCTCCCCGTTACTTCGCCTCTTGTCTGAGGGAGCCAGTGGTGATAGAGAGTTGACTTGGACAGTTTTTTCCCGAACTCTCGGCACAGGTTTTCACGTCTCTCATGGAGGCTATGTAACCTCAGTGCTTTACAGGACTGTTCGTACGAGAGGTTATGTCCCAGTATGATCCTTGTCGCCCGTCGTTGAATCCTCTCTATCTTGTTGTGCTGTGTACTCGTCAGTCCGGGATGCCAGACTGGCGCGGCGTATTCAAGTACCGGCCGGACGAAACATGTGTATACGGTGAGCAAGTCCTCCACAGGTAGGTTGAACTGTCGCAGTCGGCAGAGAAGATGCAGTCTTTGATTTCCTTTCTTTGTAATGTCCATGACATGGGTTCCCCACCCTAGGTCGGCTTGGAAAGACACTCCGAGGCACTTAGCGACGCCCACTACCTCCAGGACGTGACCATGAATGGTGAGGGGAGGTGGCGGTGGGGGTGTCCGGCTGAAGCAAATGTGCATAGCCTTGCATTTCCCGGGGTTAAGCTGCATACTGTTCTTGTCCGACCACGATGTTAGCTCGTCGAGGTCTTTCTGTAGTCTCGTAGTCTCGATGCTTTCTGTAGTCTCGATGCTTGGGAGAGACGTCGCGATTCAATGATGTTTAAGTCGTCGACGAAGGCCCAGGTTGGGGACTGTATGGTGTCTGTCGAGGTGTTTATGTGGGCGATAAACACGATCGGTCCCAGTTTGGTACCCTGCGCCAGACCGCATGAGAGTTGTTCTGATTGGGACAGGACTCCGTGGTACCTGGTCCTCTGTGTACGTCCCGAGTGGAAGTTGGCAAGCCACGGGATCAGTTCTGGCCTCACCCCTATCACAAGCAGGTGTTTCATTGCTGCAGTATGGTCGACGAGATCGAAAGCTTTACTGTAGTCAGTAAGGACCCATGTACTACAAGACCCAAGTCTGTCCGCAGTTTTGAAGAGTTGGTTTGCGAGGCTGACCAGGCAGTGTGTAGTTGAACGGCCTTTCAGGCACCCGAATTGGTCCGAGGATATATTGTGCTCTATGTCCTGTAACGCCCATGACGCAACGAAGCTCTCGCAGACTTTGGCGATCAGTGATGTCAGTGAGATGGGGCGGAGCTGGTTAATGTTCGGTGGAGACGTCTTGGGAAGAGGTACAACGGTTGCCTCTTTCCATTCCTGCGGAACAATACCTTCTCTCAGGGACGTGTTAAGGATGTCAGTTATAGGCGTACAAAGTTCGTAAGCGAACTCTTTCAACACCCTGCCTGAAACTCCATCCGGACCTGGAGCCTTTGTGGTTCTCACTTTCAGTAGTTTCTGACACAGCTGCCAAGGCTGGACCGTCGGCGGTGGTCTCGCTGGGAGGAACGACGGTAGATCGGACAGGTTCAGCGGTGGTAAGGACGTTGTGATGTTGGTGAGGGTTTCGTTGATTTTGTCCGCAATGCCTCGGTGGTCCTCTGAGTCTGTCCCCTCAACCCGGACTGTCATTTCCTTCTTTTGCTTGCCGATAAGAACGTTCAGTTCCTTGTACCAGGCCCCCGGGTTCTCCTTTTTAACTTCTCCACTTTGGTTTTGTAGAACTGCTTCTTGGCGGTCTTGATTTCCCTCAGGATCTTGTTGCGGAGTTTACGCCATTCATCCCATTTCTGCTGATTGAACGCTCGCTGTCTGGTCTTAATCAAAGTCTTGATACTGGGGGAAATCCACGGTTTGTCACGCACGTGTATCCGTACAGATTTGAGTGGGAAGTGTTTGTCTATTGCCTGTAGTAATGTCCTGTAGAAGGCGGTGACTTTGTTCTGCGTACCCTGCTCTTCTGTTACCTCGTTCCACTGGTATTTGACACAATTTCCTTTATCAAATTCCTCCATTGCTGAAAAAACTCTCACGTTCTACATGTACATGTACGCCACGTGAAACAAGATGGCATGGATAGAAACAGATCATCTCGGCAATCATCTGCATTGACCACATGACATTATTGGAACAGCACCACTTTTAGTGGGGGTGTCAAAAATTATGTTTAGTCTGTCTAAATTTCATTCATATATATCTGGTTGTGTTGTATTTTGAAATAATTTATTCAAAATAAACTACAATACATTTTTAAAAGATAAATAGTTTTGGCTCTATGCTTTAAATTGTATTTAGAGCCATCCAGCTACATGTATGATCAATGATCAATGATCAGTGAATTAAAGTAGCTCCCAAAAAAGGCGTGCAGACCCTCGTCCCTAATTCTTGTTTTGTCTTCAGTACAATGAATGGAGTTTGTGGCCAGCAGGGATAGAAGGTTATCTCTTCTAAGTCTGGGTCACCTCTTTTATAGGCACCATAATCTTACAGAGATATTTACAGAAACCCAATACAATAATTGAATGATACTTTACACTCTTCCTTATAGCATATACATTACTTAGTGCTTGTATCTATGGAAGGAATTAGAAACAGAGTTCCAGGACCTCATACCTTTGCTAATGATCTTAACCATTACAACTGATGAATTATTTGATTTGAATAAATTATGTTTAATGATATTCACTTTCACAAAACTTCAAAATGTATTGAATCCCCGACAGTTATCATGATGAAATGATTCGATTTTGAAATTCACATTAATAGTGCAAATTAGGTCTTCATTTACATGATCAATATCTGACAAATGAATGCTCCTCTCATTCTCAACTACATGTACATATGTCACAAGTGTTCATAGTCCTATTATTGAACACAATCTGATTTGCATAATTGTCATCTAATCATGTCAAGCATCACATCTGCTACCTGCTGCATATCAAAAATCACGACAATCCGTCTACCGGTTTTTTAGTTATCCTCCCTCAAGGAGTTTTCAAGAAACGCTTAATGCTTACGTCAATGGGAAAAATTCAAGGGACCGGCAAAAACTGACCGCTATGGCCAAGTGACCACTATACAGGGGTGACCGCTAGTACAGGTTTGACTGTACAGTGTACTCAGAATGATAACCAGTGGATTACTCCAAAAATTAAGGCAATCACACTCAGAAGCCTAATCACCTACTGGCAGTTTGAAACTGATCTGCAGAAACACACAGACAAGCCTAAAACAGAAATTCAATCCATTATAGTACAGTACGGTAATAATACTAGCCATATCATATTCACACTACACAATGTACATTTTTGTGACAGAATAACATCAACTTGATACATTTGATACACTTCTTCCTACCTAAATACTAATTTCTATAATTTTCTTACTAAAATTCAAGCTTTCAATGAAAAAAAATTAATCTGTAAGCCAGCATAACATGTTACCTACCTTTACTCCTTTTACATGTAATTGTTAAGACTCCTTCATCAGTAGTCCTTCTGTACTGTCTGCTTCTCAAGACTTCAGCTAAGGAATGATGACAAACTCTGTTGGGCTTGAAAGCACTGTTTTCTCATCTGTCAGCCAATCAAGAATCACAAGGTCCTGTGTAAAAACAAAGGAAAAGGAATTTGGAAAACTCAAGGAAAACTACATTTCTCTGTTGCTCCTTACAGCTGAGGCTATACTTTTCATGACATAAATCAACAAAATTAGAAAAAGGTGACTGAAGATCTTTGCTCTTGGCTGCAGGACAATAAACTGCTTACAAATACAACCATGTTCTCACAAATAGTGGATTGCCTGTACAATGTACTAGTAGGCAGTACAGTACTTAGTTCTTGGAATAGTCAGGAGAATGCTAGCAATGTTAATTCATATCATGTTTGGCAAGTTGGCAGTCTGTTCTGTCTGAATAGTTGGAATAGTGATGGCATTGGATTTGCAGACATCACTGCCAATGGATATAATTTTGATTTTGGGGAGCGAAACATACTGTCAACTAATTTACATAATACCAGAGCATCTATGTAGAATTTTAATTTCTTAAACCTCTCAAATTTTAGGGGGAAAAGAACTTTTTGATGAAAAATGATGCCAAATATTGGCCATTTTCATGTGCAATTAAACCCATCACCCATAATGCAACCACCAAAATGACTTATATTGTTGGAAAGAGAAAACCCTTATAATTTATCAAGAAAAGTATAAAGAAAACCCTAACACTGAGATTATCACAATAGCCCGTCGCACCAGGCATAGCGACAGCACCCCCAGAATGCATATCTGGGTCAAACCGCAGCACGGCACTCATGAAGGACACCTGGAAGTAAGCCTCGATCGCCACAAAATCAATTTTTACCCAAAACACGCCACTTCTTACACTTTTCAGCCGTGTTAGTTGTTAATGCCATTTTTCAGCATATTATGAGAAATGTGAACTCAAACATGAACCATTGAAACCCCTTCGTCACTTTTCACAGACGCCTGTTGCGGAAGAATTGGTGTGTGCACCATTCAAGCTTGAGCACAGTGAGAACATTGTGGCAATCAATTTCTTAAAATCCCTGAAGTTCAATGCGTGTTGTGTGTGTCGTGGAGGAGGTCCTCCAAGTGCCAAAATCTCTATATTCTGAGGGTCTATAGTCTTTTTTTGTGCACCTTTCTACATGTACATGTATATGATTGTTAGCTGACTAATTGCTTTCTTCAGTTTAGCCTTATAGATTATAGAACTCTACTGTTTGCAAAAATTGTACACAAAGACTGCAATTGAATGCTAATGGTACGAATCCTTGGGGGGAGAGTTGCACTATATTAATTTTTACAATTGACGAAAGACATCTAGCATAATGTTCATGGTGTAATATTAATATAATGAGATTGCCCCAATTCTGGTGACCACTGAGTGACTGAATATTCTTGACAGATCACTGAACAAATTTTTTTTGCAATATACAAGCATGTACATGTAAATAGATTCTCTGGGGATAGTAAATTAAAAATTGATCTAATATTCTCATAATAAATAAGGATTTTGATTTATAAAATACTGGTCCATTCTGTGACAAGTTTAACCCTGATATGGATTTTTTTTCAGGATTTTTACTGGCAGTTTTTCAAGACAACCAGCCAACATTTTCTGTATCCATAACCACTCCTTCCTGAATAAATGTTGTCTTATCTCAGTTAGGAGGCCAAAGGATCTCATTAAAGGATTCTTGGACCATTCAGTAACTGCTATCATTTAAGGTCACAAAACACAGTATTAATGGGAGACCCCCAGAGTCTAAGACATGGTTATACAGAGTAGTGCGGAAGAAATTTTTGAAGCCTGGATACTACTAGAACCTGTAACGTGAGAAGTAGTCAGGAGTAAACTGCACTGTGTGGTATAGACATAAATCAGATTTTAGACCAGGATTTGGATTGGGACGTTTATCCTGTCCTGCATTAAGCAATTGCGTTCCAGGATGAGCCAGCTGCAGTTCAGCGCGCATGAATTTTCGGCCGTTTCCAAAAAAAAAAAAGTTTTCAACCATACTGTAAATCGTGCAAAACAGTTGCTAAATGAGCAAAAATATACCATAAGATGCAAGGAAAACATTTACAAACGATACCAATGTCGTAGAATGCCAAAATCAAAGGAAAAAAGACAAAAATGTAAGGAAATGAATTCGAAGAGTAGATTATTCGCCATAACATATTCTGTGCCATTTGTTCAACCTTCATGACCACGTAGATTTCATAGTGAAAGCAACTTTTTTTTTTTGCAAAACTTTTTTTTATTCGCACGCGCGCATCAGTTTTGGGGTTCCCAGAGGATGTCATCCATATAATCAAATCAACATGGCCTAAATGGTCGTCCTAAGGTCATTAAAATACTTTGTTTTCAGTTATTTTGGAGATTATAACGGGGGTGTCCTAATTCCGACCTATGTTCCATGCAAACATACAGACCTTTGGTAATAGTTTATCTGACCAAAAACCCGCGCAACATGAGATATAATATTGACAGATAAAGATCACAACGATTAAAGCTGCACAGCTGTGTATTTCACTTGAGTGTAGCGCCTTGCACCCAAGCGTAATGGCTCACGAAACGCACGGCAGTTTTTTTGTCATTTTGCAGGTGGAACGTTGTTCTATCGCAACAGAGGTGCCCTAATTCCGACGTAGTGTTTAACACAGGTCGATCTGAGAAGAGAGTTTAGAAATTACAATACACAAATTATGACTAAAACAATCTACAACTGTTTTCTGTCCCAAACAAGTCCTCTTTTTACGATTACGCGACTTGCTCCAAAGTGGCTGTTTGAAAAGTAAAACCTGCATTTTTGACACGCTCGTCAACCCCCGAACAAGCGTCGAATTCACACCGATTTTTCACTCGTCTGTTGTCGGAGTGTAGGAACTAAAACAAACTTTGTGAGATTACCGATATCAACACAAAAACATTGTCCATTCTTGTGAATTAGGGAACCCCCCGTTACCGTTAATTTCAACAAAATAGTTTGGTCATGTTTACTCTACTGCATCCTACTATATTTTTCACTGCGTTGAAGTGAGTCACTTTGGGGTCTTTAAAGGAGTACTAACCTCCAGAAGGAGGTGCTATATTTCGACAGGCATTTATTTTTGGAAGTGAAAAATGCATATTATTTTACACTATACAATTAAATGCCCATTTTGCGAGCAAGTCTTACAACGCATCGAATCCAGGACAAACTCTCCAGATACCCTCAAAACTATCCCAGAATACACCACGCTACCCCATTGGTGTCTATGTTTTAAACAAAATGTTACGTTGCAGACCTCATTTCGGGGGCGATAAGAAAAATTCGTACCGTTTTGTGTTCTTTGGTATCTCACCAACCATTGTTCTTCTTGGTGTCCTTATCGCCCCTCATTTATGCCGCAAATATTGACGATGAAAAAAACGGAGTAATCTAGTTATCTTTTTTCATAAGTGGCGTAATCTAATTATCTGTTCAAGTTATACTTACATGCAAATAAGTTGAGGAAATCAAAACACACAGGATGACACTGGCGCCCACTGTATTCGACATCCTGATATTAAAATATCCAAGCCACAGGTCAAGCAAAGTAAAGCAAGTGATTTCTCAATAATCAGCTTGTTAGTGTGCTTGTCTCCTACCATTTTCGCCAAAAAATGTTTATGTTGACCTGAAGTGTATGTGTATTGCGTAAGCCAGAGTTCCCGGATGTATCGATTGTGGTTCAGCATGGGGGAAAATGATATTAATATCACTTTACAAACATGCGCCGCGCAACTCGTACAAGCGAAATTATGTAAAAAGTCGGCTAGTTATGTATTCATTGCAGCATGATGTATCGGAAAATAGCACTTCCTTCTGGAGGTTAGTACTCCTTTAACTATAGAAATCCTCATAGGGCGAAAACTGTGTTCTGCCACTGCAATTACGTGTTGTATACGCAACCATGGAATGGTTTGTCTTTTTGGCGAATGACCACAAATAATCACTCTGCAGACATCCTCGTAGCATGAATCTCAATTTTTTTTATATCGTCATGTCCAGCCTGTGCTCCCATCTATCAATCCTGAGTTTGAAGAGAATCTACCACTCCGAAGGTATGTAAATCAAAGTTGACAGTTTTACTTGCGCCTTCTAAGTGAATGGCCACTTACTTTCGTGTTTTAAGTGAATACCCAGTATTCTCTGCAAAATATAATAATAATGGTTTATTCAAATATTAACATATATACAATACATACGGACAGTCCCACCTGGCAGCCAGAGGCTGAATTGCATGGGAGCTGTTTCCATGAGTTTCGTTAAAACAATATCTCAACCATTATCTAAACCATATTTAAAAACATTTACGAACAGGATAAAATTGACGGAGCATAAAAACATTCTTAAGCAGCTAGATTAAAATGAAAGGGACTAATAATTTTACAGGTTCAGCAACCGTACCATGTGTGGTATTGCACTGTCGTGGAATCTTACAGTTCTACAGTAAATACTGTTCAGTTTGTGGGATGATCTAGTTTTCCTGCCACTTATTTCCTCTCGTGAAGGAGGTAGGAGATGTCTATACTGTTCAGATTGTTCAAGAGATCTGGCGAATTTAACGGTCAGTTCTTCGCGGCGTCCTTTGAGGGTTGGGAGGGCAAGTAGTTCGCACGCTTTTGAGTAAGAGATGAAGTCTTTCCCCAGGATGATTCTCAGCGCCCGGCGTTGCACTTTCTCGAGTTTGTTGCAGAGGAGAGTAGAAAGTCCAGAGTGCCACACAGGAGCGGCGTATTCCGTGACTGGACGGATGTAGGTAACGTAGACAGTAGGTAACTTCTCCATGTACAGGTTTACAACAATTGGTGAGACTGGTGATCCCATAGCACAGCCATGCATTTGTTGGTAGAACTGTCCTTTGTAGGTAAAGTATGTGCATCCTAAGCAGAGTTCTAGTAGCTCACAAACTTGGTCAACGGATAGGTTGGTTCTATCTGCAAGTGTATCGTCGGCTTCCAAGGCTTCCCTGACTACTGACACTGCTTCCTTAGGTGGTATGGAGGTGAAAAGTGAGCACACGTCATACGAAGTGATGGTTTCATCATCCTCTACATGAATGTCTTTGATTTTGTTGACAAAGTCGGCACTATTCTGTACATTGTGCTGAGATTTCCCCACTAGTGGTCCCAAAATCTTGGCTAGAAAACCTGCTAACTCATAGGTGACAGAGCCTATACTGGAGACTATGGGTCGTAGAGGGACACTTTGTTTGTGGATTTTGGGAAGGCCGTA
>NW_017803558.1:27056-30671 GCF_001625305.1 Branchiostoma belcheri | reverse complement strand
CTCCCATCTATCAATCCTGAGTTTGAAGAGAATCTACCACTCCGAAGGTATGTAAATCAAAGTTGACAGTTTTACTTGCGCCTTCTAAGTGAATGGCCACTTACTTTCGTGTTTTAAGTGAATACCCAGTATTCTCTAGACAAAATATAATAATAATGGTTTATTCAAATATTAACATATATACAATACATACGGACAGTCCCACCTGGCAGCCAGAGGCTGAATTGCATGGGAGCTGTTTCCATGAGTTTCGTTAAAACAATATCTCAACCATTATCTAAACCATATTTAAAAACATTTACGAACAGGATAAAATTGACTTAAAAAAATTGACATAAAAACATTCTTAAGCAGCTAGATTAAAATGAAAGGGACTAATAATTTTACAGGTTCAGCAACCGTACCATGTGTGGTATTGCACTGTCGTGGAATCTTACAGTTCTACAGTAAATACTGTTCAGTTTGTGGGATGATCTAGTTTTCCTGCCACTTATTTCCTCTCGTGAAGGAGGTAGGAGATGTCTATACTGTTCAGATTGTTCAAGAGATCTGGCGAATTTAACGGTCAGTTCTTCGCGGCGTCCTTTGAGGGTTGGGAGGGCAAGTAGTTCGCACGCTTTTGAGTAAGAGATGAAGTCTTTCCCCAGGATGATTCTCAGCGCCCGGCGTTGCACTTTCTCGAGTTTGTTGCAGAGGAGAGTAGAAAGTCCAGAGTGCCACACAGGAGCGGCGTATTCCGTGACTGGACGGATGTAGGTAACGTAGACAGTCACGAGATCATCAATCGGGAGATGGAAGTGCTTCAGTTTGCACAAGAGGCATAACCTTTGGCTGGCTTTGTGGTATATCGTGTCGATATGCATGTTCCACTTCAGGTTCGCTTGAAGGTGGATTCCCAGGATCTTCATGGACCTAACTTCTTGGAGGAGAACGTTGTTTATAGTAAGTGGTCGAGGGATGTGTGGAGCTTTACTGAAGTGAACATACAAAACTTTACACTTCCCGGGGTGAAGCATCATGTGACTTTCCTTTGACCACTGGTCTAGAACTGTCAGGTCCTGTTGCAGATGTGATGGGCTAGTAGGTGGATTTCGGATTTCTAGTAAGTTTAAACTCTCTCAAAAAGTATCAGCCCTTGTGCAACAGGGCCAAAATCTACCGCCACAAACATGTTCAAATAGATGTCCCCTGAATATCTGCCAGTGCCTCGCAAGCTTTTTAAGTATCTTTCTTTTAGCAAAATGTCTGCCGCAATCACTTCACGGCCTTGGCATCCAGATTCCAAAATGGCCGACGTTCCTATTTCAGAGTAAATTTTGGAAAAATCTTATTCAGGGCACCAGACTGCAACTAAAATGGTCGCATATGAGACTGAAAAAATGGCTGTGCTGTGCGTAAAATTTGAGGCCTGGGCCCAGATGAAGATGAGCTGCGGAACAAACACATAGGCTGACATCAGCCCTGAAAAAAATAAGTTCCATGTCCCACTGGCAGAAACAAGGCTTTAGCGATAAAATGCAGTTTGGGTGCGCACGCACCCGTTTATTTTGGCGTTTCTATTCAAAGCTGTACACCCTCAAGTCTAGCTAGCAACCATCTCTGCCTGGGAATAATTTGGAAGGAAAATAAGTGTATATGGGACGAAAGGATATCTTCTCAGCTACAAGACCGAGTTTGCCGTTCAATCTTTAATCGTACGTTTGCGCAACGCGCTATCGTGTCTCCTTCGGCATTTACGGAGACCCAATTGATTACCTAATTAAAAATCAATAATACTGTAATAACTCCCGTCTACTCATGGTTTTCCTCTTGCGCAAACGTATGTTTGTACGTTTGATGGTTATGCATATGTTGATGGTAGTTTTGACCTGTATGATATTACCAAAGTGCTGCATTTTCTCTCTAAAGAAATTAATAAAAAGGGCAATAAAATATGATGACGTCACCCATATGGTCTCTAAATTCGTAAGTAGTAAGATCTTACCATAGGCTATCAATATTCATTCCAACCATTACTCTTTCAAGAAATTTTAATGGTAAAACAGAGGAAACTTAAAATCCCCAAAATAGCGTTCTGAATAACCTTAATTTTGGTAAAATTAAAAGCTGGCTGGAGAAACCGGACGAGAGGGGAGCAAGGGGCCAGTACCTGGCCTGAGCACATAGGCAGGTAGGCAACAGAAAAAACATTAGGGTTAATTCCACGTCACCGCAAGGGTTTTTTTCTCCTTGTTACCTTCGCCAAGAAGGTTATGTTTTCAGAGGCGTTCGTGTATGTGTGTGTGTGTCCGTCTGTAGACACGATAACTTGAGAAGGCTTCAATGCGCCAAAAAAAAACAGTTACTCAAGCAACTGGATATGATTTTGAAAACGTCAGACGTTTCAGCTAGTATCCACTAGCTTTCGTCAGTGACTGAGAGACCAGAGGGGAAAGCAGGTTTATAAGTACAACCTGTTGATTGATATGCAAATAAAGTGAAGACAAATTTTTGGAAGTCGAAAAAGGAACAAAAGTCAGACAAGTCAAGACAAAATGATGCAAATTAGTCTGAAAGCTCCTGTTATACAGAACAGGAGCTTAAGTGTTGTCTGTCCTCGGGGCTGGGAGTGCCAAATCACAAGTGCCGGAAAGATCGACTCGTAGCCCCCCTTCCCTGTTGAGGGTGGGGTTGTACATTCTTTCATATATTGCCTCTTTCACACCCCGTTCCCACCAGCGTGTTTCGCGGTCTAAGATATCCGTGGACTCGAGTTTGAAAGAGTGACCCTGGTTGTGTTGTAGGTGGTGGAAAATAGCTGAGGAGTAGCCGTTGGCACTAGGTCGGCAATGTTCTTTGTATCTTACTTTGAGCGGTCGACTTGTCTCTCCGATGTAGGTGTTGTTACAATTGGGCTCCTCACATTTGAGTCTGTAAATAACATTCGCCTTGGTACCTTTGTGAGGTCGGTCCTTAGGGTGTACCAGTCTTTGTCTGAGGGTTGAGTGAGGTTTGAAGTTAGTGGCTATGTTGAAGTTTTGGAAGATCCGTCGGAGTTTCTCAGATACTCCTTGGACATACAGAATAGTGATGTTGGCCTTGTTTTTGTTGGTCAATGGTTTGCACTTCTGTGTTTTCTTAGACTGATCTGAAGGTTTGAGCGCTTTGTTGAAAGTCCAGTTTTGGTAGCCACATTTAGCCAGGGCACCTCGGAGGTGTCTATGTTCGTCCGTTTTGGCTTGGTCTGAAGTGACAATGTTGTCTGCACGATGGAAGAGAGTTTTGATCACTGCTAGTTTGTGTTCCAAAGGGTGGTGGGAATCAAAGGCCAGGTACTGATCAGTGTGGGTTGGTTTCCTGTACACTTCGAAACGAAGGTTACCATCTTCCTCTACGATAGTTTTGGTGTCTAGGAAAGGGAGCATGTTGTCATGACTTGGCTCCTCTGTGAACTTGATGTTGTCATCTATCTGGTTGATGTGGTCAAAGAAATCAGCAGCTACCCTCTTTTTCAATCTGCACCATGGCCACACCAATTTAATTTCTTGGTTAACGGATTCGCCGCTTCATTTTTTTCTGATTTGCAAATAAAAATAAAAATTACTAGAATCAACTAGCAAAATAGCTCATATTTTG
>NW_017803558.1:20318-27036 GCF_001625305.1 Branchiostoma belcheri | reverse complement strand
GTTTGTGGATTTTGGGAAGGCCGTAGAAAGCAGGGGGTTGTTCCGTTGTGGGATTGAGTTTTAGGTAGGTGGGGCGATCCAGAACTCCTTCAGTTTGCAATCTCTTGAGAGCTGAACTGATTTTCCCTTTAAACTTGTTAGTGGGGTCCTTTTTCAAGGGCGTGTAGGTGTCTTTGTCTCCCAATAGGTCCTGTACCTTCCTGTCGTACTGCTCCCTGTCTAAGACTACTGTGCATCTGCCCTTGTCTGCAGGAAGAATCAATATGTCTTGATTGGTGGCCAAATCTTTGAGAGCGGTACGTTCTTCCCATGTGATGTTACTAGCAGGGGTTTGGAGACTTTCAGGGTGGTAGCTACTTTGGTGCGCAAGGCTTCAGCTTGTCTCTGTGGTAAACGTGCCAGACGAATTGCTGACTCGGTTTCTGTGACAATGTCAATGCTGGGAAACTTGTCGGGTGCTACTGCAAAATTTAGACCTTTAGAGAGCAGTGATTTCTCTGGTTCTGTGAGAGTATGGCTACTTAGGTTTTTTACCCACCTCTCGTCGGTTTTGGCCTGTGTAGTGGTTTTGGGTTCGGAACTGTTTGATCTCCAATTTGGGTCACTGTCTGCTGCGCTAATAGTCTTCTTTTGCTGTAAACGATCAAATTTGGTCTTCTGTCTGGATTGTTTTCAGGCTTCAATGGATTGTTTTGATACTTGGTAGGTGGGTAGGTCTTCATGAGACCTGAAAATGATTAGATTTTGGACCCCCTAGCGGCTTGTTATGGTACTGCAGCTGAACTGCCGGTTTTGATATCTCATGATCTAGACATGCTAGGGTGACGAAATTTGGATGGTATGTGCTGGGGAAGAAGTGACATGAGTTTGGGCCCCCTAGTGGCTTGCTCTGGAACTGCAGGGCTATCTGTTTGAAAATATTAAAAAGAGGATAACTCAAGAACCGGTACACGGATCGTCGTGGTTTTTGGTATGTAGGTAGCTTACGTGATGCTTGATATAATTATGTGACAATTATGCAAATATGGATATAATTTGCATAATTTATGGGGAAATTCTATAAATCAGCTGCATTCCATGATAGGACTATTGAAGCTTGTGACATTGGTAATTGAGAATGAGAGAAACACAGGCAGATATTGATTATGTAAATGAAGACTCAATTTGCATAATTAATGAGAAAATGTTATAATTCTGTAATCATAACTGCCTGGAATTTCATACATGTGGTATTTGAAAGTTCAGTAAAGGTAAACATCATGAAACATACTGTATTCAAATTAGGACCTCATTTGCATAATTTATGAGGGAATGCTAGAATGGCATTGTTTGTTAAGACTGAGGATCCTATTTGCACAATCAGGGGTAATAATCTATAATTTGTCAGTCATGATGGACTACATCTGGGCCTAGGAAAATAAATGTTGTGTTTCCTATTACAGTCCAGAAAAAATTTGAGCAAAAAATTTAGCCAAAGTGTTCCAACAAATACAGTTAATAACACTGAAATGCGTCACCACACTTTTTTATGATCCACCTAGGTTCAAAAACAGGCTGCTGTGATGCATTGGCTACTCAATAAGCAAGAATTCGTAGATCTCATACCTCAATGAAATATATGAGTTTTTGAATACGTTTTTAATTTGTCTCATTGGCTTTGGAAATAAGGTCGTAATTATTATAATCTAGTTTAATTTATGGTTTTCTAAATTCAAATGACAATATTTTTCATGTAAAATTCCTCTCCTTTGTCATGCTTCATTTCAACATGTCCTCATTAATTATGCAAATGACTTCCACATTAACATGGAATATGCATAGCGGTGTTAAAAGTAACTTACACATGTCACAAAGTATAAAATTCCCATCATTCACCAATAAGGAGTTAAAAAATTTCCACATTAATTATGCAAATTAGGTCATCATTTCCATAATTGGTGTCTGATGTTCCGCCTATTTTATAAAACACTGTAATTATAAAATTCCCTCATTAATTATGCAAATTAATGACTAGGGGGACCAAACTTACACCATTATGTACAACTCTCTCTCAGCTACCTACATACTGTACCAAAAATGATGAAAATACATTGTTCCTATCTGGACTTATTGGCTTTTGAAGTTTTTACCAGACACTAACCTGCAGTTCCAGAACAAGCTGCTAGGGGGACCAAACTTACACCACTTATTCCTGACAGGATAAGCTATCTGTCGCCAAAAAATCAAGACCATAGCATGTTCAGGACAAAAGGTACAAAGATTTCCTAAGATTTACCTGCAGACCAAATATCATCACAATCCATAAAGGCATTATGAAGTTATATGTGCGGAAACACACACACACACACACACACACATACATGTACACACGCAGACAGGCCCAAAAAAATACCTCCATTTCTCATGGAGGTAACAATAACTTAATGGTAAACCTAAACACCTGAATAGTCCCTGCAGGCACAATAAACTTACACTAGGGTTGGGTACCTGTTCGGCTCTTTCAGGTCCAGGTCCAGAGGATCAGGTCCAGATGTGGACCTGTACCTGATTCTGGATACTGCAGTGTCAGTACCAAAATAATTTTTGCTAAATGATCATTGCTAAATGCTAATGTATAAGTAACCACTACTAAATTTTAAAATGTAATTTAATTCAATTTTGTTTTATTTTATTTTCATCATATTCAATTTTGTCCTATTTTATCCGTTCTATACATTATCAAACTTCTCCTCCACTCCTATGGCTACTAAAACCTCAGAACCGAATATATTAATATATTAAACTTTCCAACCAATCACATTGCAGGATTTTTAATTCACCCTCTAGCGGTTTGGGCCAAATTGCAGCTCTCGCGCAAACTCTCGTGATCTTTCGAGGGTTGTGTAATATTTTTCAAAATGGCGGCGCGGCCTTCTCGAGCCGATTGCCGAAGATTCCTTTAATTTTCCATGGTATTTTATGCGATTCAAGGAAAGAAAACAAGTTGACCACATGAACAAAAGAGTTATCCAGCAGTGGGAACCTAATGGTCCGTTTTGTTGGGAACTAATTTCTAATTTCGTGTGAAAATTTATGTGCATCACCATGTGGTGTCAATGGTGTGAAATCAGTGATTTTCAGCTTGATCCGAACCAAACTTGAAAATCCATCTGCACATTGCAGACTGCAGACAGGTATTTCGAGCACTGTAATATTTTGATATAAATTGTTAAAAAAGCATTTAAGTACATGTATGAAGGGTTAAATACCATAACCCACTCTAGGAAAGAAGATTTTTCCATCATCTCATTTTCAGAAGACTACAGTGTATATTGTACGCAATTGGAAGAAATGCGGTAGTAAGTAAAATGTCTCTCTCACTCCCCATGATACACTAACAGAATTTTCTCAACTGTAAAACTCATCACCATACTTCAAATAGAGGCTTGGAACAGCAATCCTGTTCATAACATACCATGTCTTTTCTGACACAATTACAACATATAAACTATATACTCCTGACATCATCACATTTCTGACTTCCGGAGAGGCAGTAAGTGGATCACACATCTGACGATTTGCGATCACACATTTGATGATTTGTAATCACACATCTGAAAATTTATGGTGAGTTCCTTTCTTGTGGAACAAAGCTTGAACTCTAAAACGATATTCAGCACCAAATGTCAGTCTCATCTCCACAGGTAAAGTTATTATAGTATTTCATCAAAAATTATGTAATTAAATTAGTTCCCGGGCCTGAGCACACTGACCAGCCAGGGCCAGCTCTCGCAATTTTTGGGATTTTCAAAGCACGACAGTAGGGTCATGGACATCGGCATCACTGGACCGCTGTGTACAAGGCGAGCGGCAAGACTGCGGACGTGCGTAAACAGCAAAGGCCGCTGCTATGTTTGATCTTTCCATTCACTAAACTTCCGTAGTTCCCCTCGCAATTTTTCGTTACTTTTATAAAAATGTTACGCACACCGACTCCTTTTCCTTCTAACTCCATGATTTTTGCTGCTCCTATCCATCCACTAAATATCATTAAAAAATAACAACCATCTACATTTGTACTGCTTCTTGAGTTATGTTGTAGTACAGTTGTACACAAACAAAACACAAAAAAACACAAACCTCTGCAGCAACATAGGAACATCACACCATTTTGAACTTAAACTTTGTTACCATAACCACTACTCACCTTCTAAATCCATTCACAGCTTCTCCAGTTATGCTGAACACATACATGTACAATTAACAAATGCACAAAAACATGTAAATGTTTGTAACGTTATTTGTATATTGTTGTGTTTAACTTGTGTCATGTAATTTTTAATGTGTGTCCAGGGATACCTAAAAATCTGATCAACGGATCTGAGGTATTCCCTGATAAAATAAATAAACTTGAACTTGAAAAAAGCCAGTGTCATTGGAAAAAGCCAGCTAGACCATTTTTGAACTTGGCCTACATTTCCACAATAGCTACTCGCAAACCAAATATCAAAAAGATCCATCCATAACTTCTTCAGATATGAAGTTGACCTATATACAGGCCCACACCAAATAAAGCTGCTCCACCAGGCCCAAAACAAAAACATGCCCTTCTGACGAAGGCAACTACATGTACATGTATGATAATCATTATTCCAAAAGGCACCAGCAATTTGACAAGCGCTGACACTCACAGCCAGCAAATGTCATCACAGGAAAGCACTTCATTTAACCAACAGCCAAAACTGATAACTTGGCCTTCAGGTCCATTATTGTAAAATGGCACAACAGGGTACACTATGTATTCAATTACAGGTGAATGCACGTCATTGTGAAACTTGATTCTAACTGATTGATGCTTTAAGAGATTCTATTACAGGACATACCTGGCAAAAATAGTTTGGCAAAACATTAGAAAATATAAATTGCACATGTTGAGTGTCAGTAATGGCTACTGAGTCTGTGCTATAAATAAGTTATGAACATGATTCTACTGTTTTATCACAGATACCTAAAACATAAATTTAATCGAGGTTAAATACTTTAACCTCCTTGATTTAATCTATTACAATACAGGTCAGCTATTAAGTCACAGGGTCAAAGCATACAAAAAAACATTGACTAATAACACAGGAGGCTATTTCTAAATTTGTAACTTATATTATTTAGTATTTATGGCTAACTTCATACAGCCAAACAATAATTGAATTAAGTCTTTTAAACATTTCTAGTACATTGGGCGGTAGTAACTAAGTGATATCATTTCTAAATATTAAAATCAGGCTTGTGTGTTGCTACATGATTGTACATGTAGTACAGGAATTTCTTTCTTATGCTGACAATAAAATTTGAAATATCACCAAAATTGGACTAAAATGAACTCTCCACAAATAACAACCACACAAGACTTAAACATCTCCAGAAAAAACACCAACCTACCAAACAACTCAAATACAATGAAGTGGCAACTTGGTCAGATAGAATACACTGTTACACAAACAATGTATGCATAGGTACCAACCTGTTTGCTACAATGATGCCAGAGTGAGACCAGGAAACCTCTGAGTTTTAATCCTTCTAATGGTCTGCAATGTTCGCCCTTTCACCAACACAAGCTAAGTCATTTGAAACCAGAAGTATTACTCCAACACCCGCAACTGAAACCAAAGTGGCTGGCATGGCTGTAAACTTGATTGTTGTGGTACAATAGTGCTCCACATCGTGCGCCGCTCACATGTGCTCAGCTGTTAGCTGCACAGCTGATGTCATGCCTTTGGCATTTCCCCATGACGGACTGTTCTATTTCGGGTGGAGGGGGAAAGGTCAAAGTCTAGAAGTCAAAATCAGGTACAGTACTAGTATGCCACAATGAATGTATATGTCACAGGTGAGATTGGAATCCAGGGGGATCCAGAATCCTCCTAGGGGAGAATCCTCCTAGGGGAGATAGGGATTCCAATCTCCCCTAGGGGAGACTGGAATTCAAGATTTTCTTCTACAAAACTGGGAACTGAGTATCTGAATTCCAATCTCTTCTAGGAGGATCCCAGATTCTCCTAGGGGAGATAGGAATTCCAATTTGTCCTAGGACAAGTGGGAATTCTTACAGGACAATCTCCAATTTTAAAAGGAGAAATTCTGATTGCATCAAAATGCTTGGGAAAATAGACTGAGTTATTTCACACCTAAACTTTCTATCAATTTCAGCAGAGAATATGTAAATCAGACTCAGATATTTGCATCAGGCCATTGTGAGATACTCAGATAGTGACTCAAAAACTACCACACAATAAAAGACATAATTTTCACTTTCTGACAGTCTGCATCTCCTTCAATTACCTAACATAACAATGTGCTAGTTCACACTATATTTTAATGGGATGACACCATCATCATGACGGCAAGTCGGTGAGCGGACTTCAAGACTTCATGCCACAACTTAATTGACAAGTATGCCAAAAAACGGCTGAAGTGGCTTCCTGAATGTGTAAGCTTAAGCCATCCTCATTGTCACTTCCTCCATTTTCCACCAATTCTTCGTATAAATGGGGGAAGTAAAGGTCTGAATCCTCGGTAAAAATGCATGTCGTCAACGTCTGAGACCGTATACCGCGGTATTTGTAAGTTAGAAGTCGTAATATACGCCGAAAACATCCAAAACAAAGAATTGCGCAAGAGTATGTTGACCCCTGACCCATTGGCCCACCCGGAAGTTGCCGATCACGCATCCTGTGAACGCGTG
>NW_017803558.1:0-20298 GCF_001625305.1 Branchiostoma belcheri | reverse complement strand
AAAGACATAATTTTCACTTTCTGACAGTCTGCATCTCCTTCAATTACCTAACATAACAATGTGCTAGTTCACACTATATTTTAATGGGATGACACCATCATCATGACGGCAAGTCGGTGAGCGGACTTCAAGACTTCATGCCACAACTTAATTGACAAGTATTTTACAATAATAAGATCCTGATGATGGCAACTCGGCGAGTGGACCTCAAGTTCAAATTCATTGACAAGATATATTTTACAACAAGTAAAATCTGAGATTTTATACCTCCTGGCTTTTTATTGTATATGTTGTTACCTTCGCCAAGAAGGTTATGTTTTCAGTAGCGTTTGTGTGTGTGTTTGTGTGTATGTGTGTGGTTTAGCAAGATAACTCAAGAAGCAGTGGATGGATTGGAATGAAACTTGGTAGGTGGGTAGGTCTTCATGAGACCTAGAAATGATTAGATTTTGGGCCCCCTAGGTACTGCAGCAGAACTTCCGGTTTTGATATCTCGTGATCTGGACATGCTAGGGTCACGAATTTCGGATGGCAGATAGCTCTTGGAATAGGGAAGAAGTGACATGAGTTTTGGTCCCCTAGCGGCTCGATCTGGAACTGCAGGAGCATTTGTTGAAAAAAATTCGAGGGAGGATAACTCAAGAACCGGTTGACGGATTGTCGTGATTTTTGGTATGTAGGTAGTTAAAGTAATGCTTGTCATAATCAGATGACACTTATGCAAATCAGGAGCTAATTTGCATAATTAATGGGGAAATTCTTAAAATCTGCTTTGTTCGATAATAGAACTATGAAACACTTGTGACATCTACTTGAAAACGAGAAAAACATCTGAGGACATAGATTATGTAAATGAGGACCTAATTTGCATAATTAACAGGAAATTTCTATAATTTCATAGTTGTAACTGCTGGGAATTTCATACTTGCCACATTTGGAAGTTAAGTGAAGGTGAACATCAATAAACATAATTTATTCAAATCACCTCATTTGCATAATTTATGAGGAAGTGCTATAATAGCCTTTTTTGTTAAGCTAGGGCTGTCATTGGGTGGAGAATATGATCAACTGATATAATCCATTCAAATGAGGCTCTTATTTACAAAATCAATTATTAAAATTGTATAATTTTTCAACCGCAAGGGTTAACATCATTTGGCGAAGGTATGAGATCGTGGAACTCTTGTTTGTTATGTATAGTTGATGGTGTTGAATTTCATGTGTTAGATTTAGCGTTCTTGGTTGTGTTAACACAGGTCAACATTTTCATCTGCAGCCCATAACATGTACCCACGAACTTATGAAATTCTATTTAATCTGCCGCAAGGAACTCGTAATGAATTTCAGAATGACAACCAGAACCGTTAAATCAGACATTGAAAATAACGGCTGAAGTGGCTTCCTGAATGTGTAAGCTTAAGCCATCCTCATTGTCACTTCCTCCATTTTCCACCAATTCTTCGTATAAATGGGGGAAGTAAAGGTCTGAATCCTCGGTAAAAATGCATGTCGTCAACGTCTGAGACCGTATACCGCGGTATTTGTAAGTTAGAAGTCGTAATATACGCCGAAAACATCCAAAACAAAGATTGCGCAAGAGTATGTTGACCCCTGACCCATTGGCCCACCCGGAAGTTGCCGATCACGCATCCTGTGAACGCGTGCTAAAAATACCCTCCAAACAACAATTGTTGTGCCTCGCATACAGAAGATGCATGTGCACGACAACAATTGTTGCGCACCGCAGGACTAGGGTTTTAAACAAAGACTTTATCGAGACCGGACACCTCTCTGTGCGAGGGGTCAGTTTCGCGGACTAGACCGATAATACACGCCAAAGGTCAACGGTAGCGACCATTTTCACACTCAAAGGGGTGTTCTGGGGCCACCAAAAGGCATCATTTTCACACCCGAAAACACATATACAATAAAAACAAAAGAACGTGCATCATCTACATCCCAATAGCAAAACATATAACTAGTCCCAAAAGAATCCATCCACCCAAACGCGAGAAATAGCTGCGAACATGAAAATCTAAATCTCTTGCAAAACCCTTCTGCGGAAGGATGTCTCCTTCCCTGGAGGTAATGATAATAAGATCCTACAACGATGTCAACAGTCACCTATATCATCATTTAAAGCTTAGTCAAGAGATGACTTACGAAATAAAAGGGGACTCTAGGTCTGAAGACTACCTAGTCAACGTAAACATTCACTTTGCGAACCAATTTGCATCTAAACAAGATGGCTGCTAGCAGCAACAAACATGTTTACATCATTCTGAGTTGAAAGGTCACAGGATCATACTAACTTGCGATTGTGAAAAATTGCTACATATTTAGATTTTATTCTACACAGGAATCACAGAGCTACCATGAGCACTAGACTAAGTTCTTCCAATCTTCTAGTGGTACCAATGCCCTTCAGAGAGGTGTACAGACAGTCTCTAGCCTACTCTGGTTCACTTATCTGGAACTCTCTACCACAAGATGTCAGAGCAACACCTTCTCTTACAACTTTCAAACGGCTTCTGTCTCTGTGACTGACCTTTACGGAACCACTATGGACCTGATGACGTTATGACCTGTTTTGTTATTGTTATCTATTATTACTCCGTGAAGGAGGTCAGGACCTCCGGACGGAGTGTTGTGAACGGCTGGTTTTTCGTGTTCGCAGTCAAAACACTGGGTTCTCTTTGTGTAATCGGCACGCAATTTTATACGTCGTCTGCGGGCATGCCCGTGTTGATGCACGAATGTGTATTTTTGCCGTCGCTGCTTTCGCGGTCAATGTAATATTGCAGATGCACCCCTACAATTACGAGGCGAATTGGAATGGTCCAGAAAAACGCGTTGTTTGGAATAGCAGTGGGGGGGTGGAACTTCATGCAGATACGGGGTGGTTTTGATAAGTGGTTCCAGATGTTTTTGGCCGTACTTAAGAGATGGCAAGTTTTTTTGAAGATGTTCACAGCCAAAACGCATTCTTCCGTACGTCGCATTTCTATGTAATTTCGCATGTGGTGTGGCATTATGTCCGGGATGATGCACGTCTTTTTTTTTACCGTAGCTGTTTTGATATTTGACTCAAATTTTGAGTAAATGCTTATTTTCGAAACATCCCCATGTCGTTGAAATATGTTTTCGCCCGTTTATGTGACCGGTAGTACTTAGTAAGTGGCGGTCAGGCTGATGGGGACGGAAATGTGGGGTGGTCAGAGGTCAACATTACGAAATGTAAATACCGATGACGTAATCCTATCGATTTCAAACTGGTCGGCTGTGGCGACCTAGTGGCGGCGTGTATTTAGTCACGTAGCAACTGGCCGGTCGTCCTAGCAACGAGCATGCTGGCCACTTCACTGTACACATGGCCAATATTTTTGGGTTGGGCCGCTCCATAGTGTTAGTGGAGCAGCTCTTTGTAAACATGGACAATATTTTTGAGCAACCCATCAATGTGTTCTGCCTCGTGGTCGGATGTGGTCTGGGGCTGGTAAACCGCACATACTAGTAGATCGGGTAATTTTATGATTTGCTAGTTGTAAAGGCGTCTTGTAGTATGAGCCGGTATATGAAGAAGTAGCCTGTGTTACACAATCATGCTTTCGGCCGGATTGATGTGCAACTGTTACTAATTACAGGGACAGCCGCTGCGCTAATGCCGACTGGTTGCTTGGCCAGTCGCGCTGTCCTGATACACCGCGAATGTTGGGCAATATGCGAGTGTTCCCTGTAGACAGTCCCGGGAGTCATTTTTTTCGCACATTCGCACATTCCAGGAGCCAAACCAAAATACGTTCATGAACCCAGTCCAAAAAACCGAAACGTGAAAATCGGATGATCGGACCTGATGTACATTTCTCTTTCTGTAGATTGTACACACAATACACACATCTTTAGATAATCTGGCCATGGCAGGTAAAAAAAAAAGTAACCCTGAATCATACTAGATTAGCGTAAATGCATGTTTATGCGTTCAAAACAAGAAAAGAAATTGTTTCCCAGTATTAATCTCTTGAAACACGGCACTGAATATTGACGCAAAAATATTTCGGGCATCGCGCGCCCTTCCCCGTTGTTTAGATTGTGTGCAAATCCCGCGTCACGTGTCGGCATTTCGCATCTCTGATTGGTTGTTGCGTCTTAAGATGACTGAGCCGACGCGCGTTTAAACAATTTTTCTTTGTTCGATTTATCACACTTCACAGAGAATTGTCGCCAATGACTACTTCTTTTTGTTGCAATATATAATACTTCACGGAGAATTGTCGCCTATGTCTTCTTGTTTATGTATTCATTTATTTATGCTTTATCAGGGCTCGTGACTGCGACTGATTTGGTCGCATATTCGCCCAAAATTTTGACGGTGCGACTACATTTGAAATCACGGTCGCACGGTGCGCCGATAAAAAGTTTAGCCTACATTGTAGATGATAGTAGAACTGAGCCGTCAGCTGAAAATAAATGAACTCCAGGCCCTGTTCGCTGACTAAAGCACAACTCTGTTGTTTTATTCCAATATTTTCCCGGTAAAAAAATATTTGCTCGTTGTTCGCTTTATCTTCCGCGGAGCGGCATGGGTCAGGCGCTAATCGCGCGGATCGTGCCTCTTGTATCGGCAACGCAGCGGAAAAATTATCCGTTCCCAGAAGAAATGTTACACATGAAAATAACAATTATAACTTATTTCATTAATCAAATTAATTTTGAGGCCGTAAAATTTTAAAACGATTGAAATTTGCCCGTAAAAACAGCTCGAAACTTTAGGAAAAATGGTGACCTGTATGCTAGCAGCAAGAAGAGAAAACAGAGGGTAAAGGTCATGAAGCTAGCATCCAAACGTAAAAGATTACTAGTACATGTACAACGTGTTAAAATGATACTAAACCAGTGTTCGAAATACCTGTCTGCAGTCTGCAGTCTGCAGATAGATTTTCAAGATTGCAGAAGAAAAATTTATACAATCTGCAATTTTGCAGCAGGAAAAATTGGCACTTGGGATTTGGCACTCTTGGCCCCAAGGACAGACAACACTTACTAGTAAGCTCCTGTTCTGAAACAACAGGAGCTTCTTCACTAATTTGCATCAACCTTGTCTTGACTTATCTTTTGTTTCTTTTTGAACTTCAAAAAATTTGTCTTCACTAATTTGCATATCAATCAGCAGTTCATGTTTATAAACCTGCAAGATTGTAGTATGGAGGCTTGTGTATTTGCAGAAAGTATTTCCAAATTGCAGAACAAAATTTTGACTCTTCTGCAATATTGCAGAGCACTGAAAAAAAGTATTTCGACCACTGTAAACGCATGGAATATTTTTAGGCAATAGCAGAAATAAAAATTCACTGATATTTTTGGAAGGTCAATTTTGAAAAAAATTACCGTTAAATTTCCCGAATTTATTGGTTTCTAGTGTCAGAATATAAATGTTTATTTGTTAGAATGTGCGGTTGGATGCGATGAACTACTGTACTAGTACATTTGAATTATGGTGATCTTAGAGATCATGATCATGCCTACTGAGTGTCTGTCAAGAAACTGTTTTTGAGGAGGAATTTGTTGACAATTTTATTTATTCAGCTATATTAATATGTGATTTTTGGGGGGAAATGGTTTAAGGAAATACGATCTACCTTAGTTTTTAATATATTAAAACACCTTTGAAATACTTGCTCCAGGTTCCAGGTAGAAAATACATGTACAGTTTGTATCATGTATTTTTCACTTGTTGAACTTGTGGAAGCACCGTTGGCCCCCGGTTAGGGGTCATAGCGTGGACCCTATGCCCAATTTTTTTCAAAATTCAAGAATCTGCTAATATTATTTTTTAAATAACAGTATAAAGTGAAGACGGAGAGGACAAGTCTGGAATTAAGAACATATCTTAATAACGAATTAAGAACATATCTTAATAACTTAAACATTTTTTCCTGCCTCACGAATTTGAAATTTTAGAGAGGATGTACAGCTGAATTTGCAGGAAATGACTTCCATTTGGAAAGACAAAATGCAAGGGAGGGGGAAGCTGCATCAGGTGCTTTGCACTCTCACCCACCCAGCTCTAAATTTCTGTGGAGATCCCTTAAAACCCAGCTTCAGTAGTGTATTCGTGCTAAGTCTTGCAAATCACGTCGATAGGACAATATTTTTTGGTGGTGCGCCTAGATTTTAGCCTGTGCTCCTAACTTTTTAAGGGTTAGGAGCACAGTACTCCTAGGTCAAAAAGTTAATTTTGAGCCCTGTTTATATTACTGTTTTTTAACCTAGACAGTTATCCTCCTTCGAATATTTTTCAACAAATGCTTCTGCAAACTCATATCACAACTTCCCTAGCCCAAGAACTACCTACCATCCAAATTTAACTTGGACCCTAGCATGTCCAGATCACGGGATATCAAAACTGAAAGTTCAGCTGCAGTACCAACAAAAGCCGCCAGGGGGTCCAAAATCTAATCATTTTGAGGTCTCATCAAGACCTACCCACCTAACAAATATCAAGACAATCCATCTTAGCCTTCTTGAATTATTGTGACCACATACACACACACACACACAAACAGACACACGAATGCCAATGAAAACGTAACCTTCTTGGCGAAGGTAAATACCTGTATCTGTATAGCTGGTATAACCGCTCTTCGGTGTAACACACCAGCTAATAACACCCTCCTCACACCAGCATATAACACCCTCCTCATGACAGGCAGAAATGAGTACCACAGTTCAAATGTAGCTTCGTATTACTCTCATATGGGACATAAAACCAGGGGTCCCATGTTTGAGGGTAGCCACACCTGAAGCACATAAAGGACCCACCCTGCAAAAGTCAAAAAGAGTCATTCCCAGTGTTACTCAATCAAACCTTACAGTCAAGTCTTACACAGCTTATGCTTTCTGCAAAAGAAACAAAGTTCAGAAACATGTGTACCTCCACAGTTGCTAGCCCTGCCTATATTGTTACAGTGTTTAAATCACAAGAAGGGGGCATTAACATCAAAGTGATGCGGCTCCCATTGATCAATATGACTCCAAATTTCAAGTGGTGCTTAAAAACTTACATGTTGGCAAAGTTGACATGGATAGCTTTAAGGAGTGAAGGGGCAAATTCCAACTTCAAATGGAAAACAGGAAGAAATCTATGATTTCATACCTTTCATACCAGGTTTATTTAAGTACATGTATAGTATTTACAGTTATTATGATATGATATCTTAGGGATGCAAAGGGGCTCTCCGAACATTTTATTTCAACACTTAAAAACACAGCTAGAATTAAAAGTAGAAAGGTAACATTTACATTTAAAGCAAATGTATATAATTATGTTAACCTTCACATATAAGCCTAACTGCTGCTCTGTTTAGACCACACCAATCTAATTTGTTGGTTAATGGATTCCCCCACTTTGTTTTTTCTGATTTAGGCCATGTTGATTTGATTATATGGATGACATCCTCTCTAACCCCAAAACTGACACAAGCCGCTAGGGGGCTCAAACTTACGTCACTTCTTCCCCAGCACAAGAACTACCTATCATCCAAATTTCGTCACCCTAGCATGTCTAGGTCATGAATTATCAAAACCGTTTAAAAAGTTCAGCTGCAGTACCATACAAAGCCACTAGCCAAGTAAATAACCAGTTACCACCATACATGCGCAGAATGTTCACCTTCTGCAGGGACAGAGCTACCAGGAGCACTAGACTAAGTTCTTCCAATCTTCTAGTGGTACCAATGCCCTTGAGAGAGGTGTACAGACAGTCTCTAGCCTACTCTGGTTCACTTATCTGGAACTCTCTACCACAAGATGTCAGAGCAACACCTTCTCTTACAACTTTCAAACGGCTTCTGTCTCTGTGACTGACCTTTACGGAACCACTATGGACCTGATGACGTTATGACCTGTTTTGTTATTGTTATCTATTATTTTTGTATTCATTTATTTATGCTTTATATTACTGTTTTTTTTAACCTAGACAAGTGTTTGTACTATTATTATAATTATTAATTTATCATTATCATTTTGACCCCTTGACTGTCCTCCCAACTCGACCCCCACGAAAAGCGGCCATCATGGCTGAATGGGGTGATATATATTGTACATATGATATATCATCGAGTATAAATAAAGGCACAAACAAACGCGTGGATCATGCCCAGTATCGGCAAGGCAGGGAAAAAATTATTTGTTCCATGAGGAAATGTTACACATAAAAATAACAATTATAATTGATGGTCACTCTGTTCTGATGCAAGGGACAATATCTGGCCTGCACATGCTCCAAGTAACCGCGAGATCCATTTTCCTGCTACTGTTACTAGGGGTGGGTACCGGTTCAGCTGGACTGGTTTAAACCAGAACGACATTCGAGTCCAAAAAACTGAAACGCAAAAACCGGATCTGATATCTTAAGATAATCTGGCCATGGCAGGTAAAGAAAATAACCCTGAATCAAACTAGATTGGCCTTAATCCATGTTTGTCTCTTTCTGTAACTGTGCTCAGCTTCAATATACAAAATTGTACAACTTGAACATAATATATAACACAGTAGTGAGTCACCTGTACTCATGTTTCGCACTCCAAAATATGATATAGTACTACTGTACAATAATCAGGTCCAGGTTTAGGTCCGGACCTGGACCTGATCCTCTGAACCTGATCTGGACCTGGATGTGAATTTTCTATACACGTATGTACAGGTACCCATCCGCGGATCCAGAAATTTGTGAACAGGGGGGGCGCACCACCTGACGTGGTCAAAGGCCACGTAAGAGCAGCGCGTCAGCGTCAGCAGGCGGAGTGGGGGGCCTCCCCCAGAAAATTTTTAAAATTGAGAGTCTCTCTGGTATATTTCTGAGCAATTAGCCAACAAACTAATACTGATGTTTTCAGTACATTCATGTGCCTGTCGGTACATTTTACGACTGAGAAAATAGAATATTGAAAATGTATCTATGTTTGGGACGACTAAATTTCACGAAACGGGGCGAATAAAGAGTTTGCAATGCATTTCAGTTCTTCAATCAGACTTCAATCATTTTCCTAGGGAGCGCCCGGTTTTCACAGTATAGCGCTCAAAACATAATAAAGACCTGACGATATATGAATACTTCTATACTTTGGCCCGGCGGCATGTAAACAAAGGGTGCCATTTTGTCTAGCGCGTCACTTGAGAGCAAGTAACAGGGCCATGGTGACGCACGCGGCACGCACGTGTTTACTATTTTTAAGAGTACACAAAATTTTAGGAGAATACTAACTGGAGCGCCGGGTGTCAGCTGATGATACACATTGAATGGGGCCACCGTGCCTGCTGTAACCTGACTGGACCACAGAAAAGTTAGCTCTGTGTAATTTATAAAAATTTGATGGGAGGCGCAAAGGCTAGGGATTCACAGCAGTGCGTTAACAAATAATAATCGAGTCTAGGCCTGGTGGGGCGTGCCCGCTAATTTTATGGTGTAAAATCTGGATTATTAAAATCTGGATTATTAACACCTGTGCGACACTCCCTCTCCCCGGCCATGTACTTCTACAGTCAGTGATACGTGGGGAACGGGTTTTCTGCGCGTGAAAAATTTGCGTGTGAAAAATAAGTCCCAGAAATATGTTAGAAAATATGCAGTACCAAATCATTACGCAGGAAAATGTTGTCCTCTGGTATAATTTTCCCTCTGTTAGCCAAAATTTTTGTTTGAAAATGTTGATCCCTAGGGAATAAGCTAATTTGCATACCTTCCATAAAACCTGAACTGTTGAAAATCACTTGAATTTGTAAGAAATACATGGAGAAGTTACTACAGTAGTATGAGGTTTAGGATGGTAAAATGTAACAATCTGAAGCTTTTCTCCATTCGAGAAGTTTGATTTCATGCTTTCTTAAACAAATTCTTTTACACGCAAATTTCAACCTTTTATGCACGCGAAAACTTAACCTTTCAAAATCACCTGAAATCACAGAAAAAGGAAAGGCTATGTAGTCTAGAATGCAAGCAAATTTTTATTTTTTTGTCCTTTTTTCAACTTTTAAGCTCAAAACAACAAAAAGTTTTCAAATCCCCTGGGAATCAGCTAATTTGCATATCTTCACGCACAGATTTTTCACGCGCAAGTTTTTCACGCGCAAATTTTTCACGCGCACAAAACCCCATCTCGATACGTGTCCGGGAAGACCATTGTGGTAACCATAGGCTTCCTTTCCATTCTTTGTGTTATGTTTTTCTGCAACTTTGTGTTTGGTCAGTCGTCTAATTGTTTTTTGCCCGGTCGAATGGGGGGGCGCGCGCCGGGTGCGACCTCCCTCTTCCGCGGATGGTACCGTACTACCCACCCCTAACTGTTACTGTTGATTACCCTTGGCTGATTAAAACTTCAAACAAACATTAAAAATTTGAGAACAAATAACTACTAGATAATTTTATTTCCACTCTCCCTGTGTAGGGATGTGTACCTAAACGTCGCATCAGGTACAGGTTCAGGTACAAAGGATCAGGTACAGGTCCAGACCTGAACCTTTACCTAAACAATTTGACCAATGCCTGAACTCCTTCAATAACAAGAAAAACATTAATAAAGTTGACAGTTGTTTTAGTCAAGTTTTTGTTTATGAAGAATGTTCAGACAAAATATGGGCAAAACTTAGATGTTTTTCTTTTCATCTTCTACCAAGTGACCTCATGCAACTCAAACCTGACTGAAGTGACATCTAGAGGGAGCGTAACTAGTAATATGCAATAGATCTTTCAGCCTAGTTCCAGTCCTGTCTCTGGGACCTATGGTGGCCAGCTATTTCCCTATATTTTAGGTCACAGATAAGCATATAATTAGTGTAACTCAGGTACAAGTACCGTACCAGTGTAATGGGTGTAATTTCTATGCATTCCGCTAGAGGGCACAGCTGCTTGGATATCTTATCTTTCATGAGGATATGAATGGGGGGATCTGACTGATTCTGAGTAGCCTGACTTGCTGGCCAGGCCAGATGAACAGGCCAGGGCACCCAGATTTTACCATAAACCCTTAAAAACCAAGTAGTCCACACACAAAAGTCAAGTTTAATGTAAATGTAATTATCACAAGCTGTTCAAAGTCTGTTGAGATTTTGCGAAATGATTTAAATGATTTACGTTTGAAATGGTCCTTCCTTTAATCTAAATAGCTAGAAAAGTACAAGTAGCACAAAAAGAATTCCAAAACAGGAACAAAACCTGCTGACCTTGAACTGGTTAAGACTCCTTTACACTAAGACCCCATTCATACCAGACTTTCACAAACCGGTTGAAACCACTCAGAATTAAAAATCAGTTTTTATTTAGCCTAGCGTTAATGCAAATAAACTGGTTTTTAGGGGTTTAAATCCAATTTTCAAAAACCACTCAACCAGTTTTTACATCATAATTCTGGGCTCATGGGGTCAGCTTCCAGGTCAGGCCGTGTGCAACCTCCAAGTTTTTAATCGCATATTTTTTAGTTCGTTTCCACTATTTTTCCACTGTTTTTTACCTCCATGAAAAATGGAGGTATTATTTTTGGCGTGTCTGTCTGTCTTTATGTGTGTGTGTGTGTGCGTGTGTGTGTGTGTGTCTGTCTGTGTGTGTTTCCGCAACTTTGTAGTCAGCGTAACTTCATAACGCCTTTATGGATTGTGATGATATTTGGTATGATGGTAAGTCTTGGAAAGACAAAGGTCAATGTCAAATATGGGCCTCCTGGTGGATGACCTTGGTACTGCAGCAGAACTTCCGGTTTTTGTATCTTTTGTCCTGAACAGGCTATGGTCTTGATTTTTTAGAGACAGATAGCTTATCCTGTCAGGAATAAGAGGCGTAAGTTTTGGAACTGCAGGTTAGTTTCTGGTAAAAACTTTCAAAGCCAATAAGTCCAGATTGGAACAACGTATTTTCATCATTTTTGGTGTGTAGGTACCTGAGAGACAGTTGTACATGATTAAATGCAAATTATGCAAATGAGAACTTAATTTGCATAATTAATGAGGAAATTCTATAATTACAGTGTTTTACATTATAGAACTTTCATACATGTAATGTATGTAACCTATGGCAGATGGAACATCAACAGATACTAATTATGCAAATGATGACCTAATTTGCATAATTAATGCAAAAAATCTATGATTTCTCAATGGTGAATGATGGGAATGTCATACTTGGGTCATCTTTAAGTTAATCAAAAGTTAACATCACGATGCATATATTATGTGAATGCAGAGGTCATTTGCGTAATTAAAGAAATTTACATTTACATATCAAGCCCATATTTCATGGAGGTATGAGATCTCGGAACTCTTGTCTCTTGAATGTTTTGGTCCAGTTTGAAGACTTTTGGGCTAGAAGGAACCGGTAGGGCCTTAACTTTACTACTTAGTCAAGTTTTGGTCTAATTACCAGTTTAGTGGGCATAATAAGAAACCTGAGTGATGAGGTCTTGTCTGCCCCGGGCGGATGGATACATGAAAAAATTAGGTCAAAAGTAGGGTTTGTTTACTATTATCAGCTGTTGTCAGAGTTTAATCTGGTTACCCCCCCGTTTTCTGTTTATATTTGGGAGGCAGAATCTTGTGTTTCTCTGTTGCAATCTCAGATGTTGTGTTTCTCTGAGAATTTTTACCTCCATGAAAAATGGAGGTATTGTTTTTGGTGTGTCTGTCTGTCTGTCTGTATGTATGTATGTATATATGTCTGTGTGTGTTTCCGCAACTTTGTGGTCAGCATAACTTTAGAAAGCCTTTATGGATTATGATGATATTTGGTATGTTGGTAAGTCTTAGGAAGACAAACGTCAAGGTCAAATATGGGCCTCCTGGTGGATGACCTTGTTACTGCAGCAGAACTTCCGGTTTTTGTATCTTTTGTCATGAACATGCTATGGTCTTGACTTTTTGGTGGCAGATAGCTTTTCCTGTCAGGAATAAGTGGTGTGAGTTTGGTCCCCCAGGCTTTTAGCTAGGGGGTGTCCAGGGTGTCTTTTGGACGCCCTGTACTGAAAATATTAAGAAATTGGACGCCCTACTTTTTGGTAGGACGCCCTAAAGACGCCCTGTTTTTTTTCCACTCCCAACCCTACCTTGCACACATGCCTCCCTTCAGCCTTACTATAAATGCAAAAATGATGGTTTACTGAAGGAAAAAAACTCAAATTCCTCAAAATTTGTAACTCAAAATGCAAAAAGTAGTGTTTGAGAGCATTTTGACTTTCAAAAAAGGCCCCCTAAAAAGCTTGTGCACCATGCATCTTTGCTGAGCATAGCATACAATGCAAAAAATGGACGCCCAACAAAAAAATCCTAGCTAAAAGCCTGTGGTCCCCCTAGCAGCTTGTTCTGGAACTGCAGGGCACTTTCTGGCGAAATGTTTAAAAGCCAATAAGTCCAGATAGGAACAACATATTTTCATAATTTTTGGTGTGTAGGTAGCTGAGAGAGAGATGCACATGATTACATGCAAATTATGCAAATGAGGACTTTATTTGCATAATTAATGAGGAAATTCTATGATTACAGTGTTTTACATTATACTACTTTCATACATGTAATGTATGTAACCCATGGCAGGCAGAACACCAACAGATACTAATTATGCAAATGATGACCTAATTTGCATAATCTATGCAAAAATTCTATGATTTCTTAATGGTGAATAATGGGAATGTCATACTTTGGACATCTGTAAGTTAATCAAAAGTTAACATACATCACGATGCATATATCATGTTAATGCGGAGGTAATTTGCATAATTAAAGAGGAAATTTACATTTACATATCAAGCCCATATTTCATGGAGGTATGAAATCTCGGAATTCTTGTTTTTAGTTCGTTTCCACTATTTTTCCACTGTTTTTTACCTCCATGAAAAATGGAGGTATTATTTTTGGCGTGTCTGTCTGTCTTTATGTGTGTGTGTGTGTGCGTGTGTGTGTGTGTGTCTGTCTGTGTGTGTTTCCGCAACTTTGTAGTCAGCATAACTTCATAACGCCTTTATGGATTGTGATGATATTTGGTATGATGGTAAGTCTTGGAAAGACAAAGGTCAATGTCAAATATGGGCCTCCTGGTGGATGACCTTGGTACTGCAGCAGAACTTCCGGTTTTTGTATCTTTTGTCCTGAACAGGCTATGGTCTTGATTTTTTAGAGACAGATAGCTTATCCTGTCAGGAATAAGAGGCGTAAGTTTGGTCCCCCTAGCAGCTTGTTTTGGAACTGCAGGTTAGTTTCTGGTAAAAACTTTCAAAGCCAATAAGTCCAGATTGGAACAACGTATTTTCATCATTTTTGGTGTGTAGGTACCTGAGAGACAGTTGTACATGATTAAATGCAAATTATGCAAATGAGGACTTAATTTGCATAATTAATGAGGAAATTCTATAATTACAGTGTTACATATAATGGTACTGCTATACATGTAATCTATTTAATCTGTGGCAGGCGGAACATCAACAGATACCAATTATGCAAATAGTGACCTAATTTGCATAATTAATGTGAACATTTTGACTCCTTATTGGTGAATGATGGGAATTTTATACCTCGTGACATGCATAAGTTACTTAAAGGTTAGCACCACTATGCATATATTATGTTAATGTTGAGGTTATTTGCATAATTAATGAGGACATGTTGAAATGAACTATGACAATGCAAGCCCATATTTCATGGAGGTATGAGATCGCGGAACTCTTATTCTTCATTTGCAATGGATGGAGTCAGCATATGCAACCTGGTCGGCGGATGACACCAAGTTTCTGTTTTCTATTTTTTTTGAGAGCACGAGTCGCCGAAAAAGCTGTGCTGCGGGGGGGGGGGTAGGGTTGGCGGCGAGGGCAAGGACTCTACCAAAACAAAAATGTTTACCTGGAAATTTTAGTGAAGTTGGGGGAGCATGGTTTCTCGAAGATAACGGATCAGTATTTATTAACAAATAACTACATAAGTGCCCTATAGCTAGATAAAAGAACCTGAAGGCGACATACAAGAAGGCCTAGACAACAATCGAAAGAGCCAAGAAGAATGGTTATTCAAACTGTAATCATGGCCGATGAGTTGGATATCAGTTATGTAAGAGGGTCTGCATGGGGGGTCCTGATTACGCTTTACGCTAAATTTATGGAGGCCCGCAACGCTTTACGTTAAATTTCCGGAAGGCTGGCAACGTTTTACGCTAAATTTTTGCCTCCTCACTACGAATAACGGTAAATAAAATGACTTCCCTACGAATTACGGGAAATTATAAAGAGGCCGCCTACGCCTTACGGAAAAGAGCATGCAGACCCTCATGTAAGTCTGGTATGAACGCTAGAGTTTTTAGCCACATTTTCCTCTGCTTAACAACTAGTGGTTTTAATCAAATAAGTTGGTTCCAACAGATACTCTAACAAAGTTTTCCTTGGAAATGGTATTGAACTTGCTAACACAATTTCCCCATATGGTGTGGGGTTACTTGTACAATGTAGGACTCAAAGGGACAAGTGCTACGGATGGTGAAGGTATATGACTGAACAACACCTATATAGCCAAGTTGCACAAGAATGTGTTTGGAGAGGTAGACTTTACCCCGGGCCCAGGGGGTCAACTCTAAAATGTAGGAAATTTCAGCTGAAATTCCTGGCGATATCCAACACACTAGGTCAGCTACCACCAGACCATGTCTGAATACCAACCCTGGATCCAGCTTGCTAAATCAGACTTGAAGCAGACAAGCCGAACAAGTTGTTATTCCACACAAGGGGGAAGTCTGAAAATATGTGTCTCGCATGTGGACTAAATTTTTTTCTTGCTGCGCTGCTTGTTTACATAATTGGTAATTCTACCCCATCAGGACACAGTACTCATAGACGATATTTTGTGCTCAGATGATCACAGAATGACGGATGACCCAGAAGTGCTGTTGTGTTCGCTAACGACTCAGTTTGGAGGCAATCGGAGACTGTGTAGAACTAAGTTAAACAATCAGCATTAGCTGTAAAAATTATGACAAATTAATAATTTGTTACAAAACGTGATGGGATGGGAAAAACGTGCATGTTCCAAACATTTTCTATTTCAGAAAGTGCGCCTGTACAACTACAAATCTTGGCAGTTTTTGTAAACCTCTCAGAACTCTGCAGTTACAACGAGCTGAAAATGGACAAATTACTATTTAATAACAGTAATAAGATTTAGAACTTACATAAGAATAGATAGGGTGGGGAGGGGGGCGAATCCCACACGCCCAACAAGACGGGTACGAATACCGTTCGTCACAAAGTTCCACCTTATACGTTAAATTGTGGTTGTAAAATCCTGTCTTTAAAATCCTGCCTGTACTCCTGCAGTTATTTAAGTCACAAAACCTCAGCTCTACGCACTTCTGCTTCTGTGACGACCTCACTGACGTCGGGACAAGTGAAAATACACCAAATCTGCCCCGTTGTTTGGGGACAACAGCACCATTGTGCAAACATCAAAACCGGAACTGGATTGGACTCTAACATTATCATCTATAGGGACCAACGTTTAATGTATGAATTTTGAGCAGATTTCTTTCGCTATGATATATTGAGGCAAAACTGAAATACCACGACAGTTAAGTGAGGACGTTTTGAGGTATACGTAACGTTAGTAACTAATTACACGAAATGATTCATGTTTATTATTAAACTTTAACACAATCTAGGTACTCTGCGAGATGCATCATGGGAGCAAATCATTTGGCGCGGTAAAACCAATCCGTGTGTTTTATATATATATTGTACTGCTCTATATCATTATGATATGATGGTTTTGATATGATCATTTAGCATTGGTAATACGTTTATGATATGATGGTTTTTCATGTATCAGTGGTAACTTAAGTGCTTTTTAGCCTGGGTTCCATCCTGGTTTACGTCCGCTCCCACAGTTGGTGGTAGCGACTGTGGGAGCGGACGTAAACTATTATAACAGGATGGAACCCAGGCTAAGTACTTTTAAGCAGCTATGTGTTTGGGTGTGAGTGGTTCCATGTTAGCGGAAATTGCGTTTTTAAAGGCTTAAAAATCACGGAGCCCCCTAGATTTCGAGCACCTTCCAATATCCGATTATGAACGTGGGCGGACGGAAAAAAATTTCAACCCTGCCTAGAGCCCTGGCCGACTCTGACTCCCCTTAATTTGTGGACGCAGGGCAGGCGGGAAACACAGGGCACAGCAGTGTGAAGTGATTACTTTTTCTTATAAATCCTTCTACCAAATTTTGTGCAGCTCGAATAAAAATGCCTGTCAATTTACCGTTAAGCGTTACCGACCTCCTGAATTTGCCGTTAAGCGTTATCGGCCCTGCTGAATTTACCGTTAACCGTTACCAGGACCCCCCCCCCCCATGCAGACCCTCATCAGAAAACACAACTACTGACTTGTGTGTGCTGTTCTCGTCTTTAAGGAGTTGTAGTAAGCTAAAAATGTATTCCCAAGTAAAAACTGACTTCACAGTGGAAAACTACATTTCATCGATCCGTAACAAAGCCTTTATAGTACATTAGATAGACATGCTCAGATGTTTAAAGAAACATGGTCTCGATATGTCTGACCTAGTCCTTGTGTATATAGGGTTTGTGAGACCAACCCTAGAGTATTGCTGCCAAGTTTGGCACCCTGGCCTGTCGAAGGAGCAATCAGGGAAGATTGAGAAAGTTCAAGTTAGGGCATGTAAAATCATTCTGGGTAGCATGTACACCAACTATAGTAATGCACTTTGTCTGTGTGGCCTAACTTCTCTAGATGAGCGACGCAGAGCTCACTGTATTAAGTTTGCTAAATCATTAGTTAAGTCTGACTTTGTCTCTTGGCTACCCTCACGCCGGGTTGATGTACATGGCAGAAATCCCAGAAATTCGCTCGACGTAAGCCAGTTTAGGTGCAGAACGTCCCGTTTCTTGAACACTACTCTGCCGTACTGTGTTAAGCTTTTGAATGGTGAAAAATGATTCACTACATCAGTTTCACATATACAACCCTGCATATTATAACTTTGCATTATTTCTGTAATTTTAACTGAAAGAAACATTCAATCAACTGTTCTTATATTACATTATTGTATTTTTAACGTGTGGTAAATTTTAATGTAAGCTAGATATGTAACGAGTAGGTTTTTATCAATTGTAAAGAATTTTTAACAAATAGCTAATCTATAAGCGCATTTTGTGTTGTATTTTAAAGCCTTTCCAATTCAGCCAAATATGGCTGCTTACAGGCTTTTATGTGTACTTTGTGTAAGGCACAAATAGTGACCAGTCTCTCTCTCTCTCTCTCTCATTACCAAATCAAGAATCAGTTCACACAATTTAGCAATAGAAAAAGGTCGTTGTAGTAATATACCAGCTAACCAGAGACAATGTCCCTCGTGTCAAGAAAGTGTTGAAGATAAGTACCATTTCATAATGACCTGCCCTAAATATACTTTAGATAGACAAAAATTAATGAAAATGATCACATGTAAAACTGGTAAACCTCTCCCAAAGACAAATATAGACATTTTCAATCTACTTATGTCATGTCCCGACTCCATATCTACGTACTTAGGCCAATATATATGCAGTGCACTACAAAAGAGAGAAAGTATTGTAACAGATAGTAACGCCTAACACACATCATGTCATCCGCCGTTTACGTTCATATTCCTGTAGTAATATTAGTAATCTCTTAGAATAGACTTGATTGTATTGTTCACATTGTCATCGTACCGTGTACAAATGTCGAGCAACAAAGTTCATTCACTCATTCTTTGTTGCGATGATGCCGGAAGAGCCACCGCAGGACAACCAGCCAGGGACTCTCAGCCAGGCTGGAGGAGTGTAATTTTGCAGACGATTTCGCAGGGATACTCCAGGAAAACAGGGTGGATCAACAAGCCTTGTGGGACTCAAATTTATGGTAAAACGCAAAAGCACAACAAAGACGAGCATACGTGGACAAGAATAGAAGAAGTAAATGTTGTGATGTTACACAAAGTAAGAATAGAGCTAACACCCCCTACCCATTGTAGGTCATTGTAGTATATACTACTACAATGGGTAGGGGGTGTTAGCTCTATCATGCATATTCAGAAGCATTAGCCACCGAGTTAAGCTGAGATCTGAGATTCCACCTCTTTTCCATCTGGACTGCATTGAGCATATACACGCTTTGTACCTACTAACCATACGTAGAATAAAACCATGGAAATGCAATGAATCTGTGGTATCCTGACTGTACGATACATCAGTAAAGGACTTCAAATAGCTTGGCAGTTACATATCGGCAGACAGCAACATCGAAAAGGATGTTTCTACTAGACTTGGCCTGGCAGCACAAGCTTTCACTAAACTTCAAAACGTCTGGAAGTCATCAGCACTGAAACAGAAAACCATACCACTGAGGATGCACTACTCAAATGTTCCGTTTGTGAAGATTGGGTCATCCGGGGTTGAAAACTTGAATAGTGGTGTTTTAGACTTTTTCACTGGATGAGAATTTGAATCAAACGTTTCAAGTGTCACTCCAACACTCTTCATCATTGCAAAAAAATAATGAAGAGAGTTGAAATAACACTTTTTGAAAACGTTTGACTATTACATTCTTATCCAGTAACTAGAATTCCGAGATTTCATACCTCCATGAAATATGATCTTGATATGTAAATGTTAATTTCTTCTTTAATTGTGCAAATGACCTCTGCATTAACATGATATATGCATCGTGATGTATGTTAACTTTTGATTAACTTACAGATGTCCCAAGTATGACATTCTCATCATTCACCATTACGAAATCATAGAATTTTCGCATTAATTATGCAAGTTAGGTCATCATTTGCATAATTAGTATCTGTTGAAGTTCCACCTGCCATAGGTTACATACATTACATGTATGTAAGTAGTATAATGTAAAACACTGTAATTATAGAATGTCCTCATTAATTATGCAAATTAAGTCCTCATTTGCATAATTTGCATTTAATTATGTACATCTCTCTCTCAGCTACCTACACACCAAAAATAATGAAAATATGTTGTTCCTGTCTGGACTTATTGGCTTTTAAACATTTCGCCAGAAAGTGATCTGCAGTTCCAGAACAAGCCGCTAGGCGGCCCAAACTCATATGACTTCTTCCCAAGCACGAGAGCTACCTTCCATCAAAATTTCATGACCCTAGCATGTCCAGATCGCGAGATATCAAAACCGGAAGTTGCGCTGCAGTACCAAGGGAAGCCACTAGGGGGACCAAAATCTAATTATTTCCAGTTTTCGTCACACCCTACCAACACACCAAGTATGAAACCAATCC
>NW_017803557.1:0-1614 GCF_001625305.1 Branchiostoma belcheri | reverse complement strand
ATACTAGTAATTAAAGTCAATTGGATATTTTTAGTCTTGAGGTACTGTGTTATGTCGCCGATCATGGATGCTGCTGGCGTTGCTTCATCTGTGGTGTCCTCATCGCCTGGTTCGGGGTCAGAGCGACTACTACTGTCTGTGGCTCAAAACGGAAGGATTGCACAGCCGATCCCGGTCCAGAAGCGGACCGGGATCTGGACCGGAACGCTACTAGCAGAAAAGACAATCCAGTTACCTGAAGGAGTAATTGTTATGATACCCTTGGTCTAGATAAGAACATTCTAATCAAGAAGGGTCTGACGGAGCCTCTGTACAGGTAGTTCTGTTGTGGCCGGGTTGACGACAGATGCCACAGACCTGCTTTTTTACAGCAGGATCAACATTTGCAAGGTTTTACTTGAGTAGAGCCAATGTGTTTTTAAAATATCTCTAAGTCCATCCCACACATTGCCAGTAGAGGTAGTACTAGTCATAAATTTCATGAAGAGCTAATTCCCAGCCTCATTACCTTCGCCAGAAAGTCCCCCAATTGTGTGGGGACCTTCTGGCCTCTTGAACATGTTCAATAACTTATGCATTTACCCTGGTCATTCGATAAAATGGAAAATGTGAAAATAATTACTGACACATTGCAGTTTCTATTGTATTGTACAATCTAACTTCTTCTGGACAAGTGACTATGGGGTGAGTTGACCTATATACCTGACGTAATAATTTGAACTTGGCTAGAATGGATAAAATGGTTTCTCGAACATTAGGTGGGAGAAGATGCAAGACGTGACCTACATTCTTTTCAGAAAAAAACTCGCGAGCGTAATTTCCCGGCATCATTAAAACTGTGCGTTCAAAACCGCATAAAAAAGCATATCCAATGTTAGGGACCGCCTTTTATTTTCAGGAAAGAGTCACAGGACCGAGTTGTTCTTACCTGACCTTGTCCCTCTTCAGATTACTGGTGATTACTGGCATGCACCGTGGCTTCCTGCTCTTCTTAATACTCCCCCTTATCGTCTGTAACACAAATAGAACCATTACATTAAGTAAGACGTCATATAGTATGCTGATAACAATCAGTCCTGCCACAACGGTTCTCACTAGGATGGCCACTAGGATATCCAATTTTAGTAGCACAGCGAAACGTCTGGTCACAAGTAAGATATTCTGCTTCTATTGAATGCCTGTTTTTGTACAGGTACTTGTGTGTATTGTGATGAAGTAGGGCTGTTTCATTAATAATATTATGTGCCACAGTGTTACTCTCATGTCCCGAATAAACGTACCGGTCCGTTCCTGCATAATTTCAAACCATAGACAATTCCCTACCGTACCGCACCATCAGCATGTGGCGGCCGCAAAAAAAAATTCGTCTAATTAGGTTGTGCATGTATTGTAATTATTTTTGTTACCATACCGCCCAGTTTGTTGACGTCTGCTGTGGTGAGTACAGCACCATCGGACTGACCGCGGCAGACGTACGGCATCTGGGGCTGTGGTAACAACCACTTTTACTAGCTGGTTAAGTCACTCAGTTTTGTCTCAATATCTATCAGTTATAATAAAAAATGAATAAATAAATGTCTATTGTGGTACCTTTTCTTAGTGGAGTCGAACTCA
>NW_017803556.1:0-1616 GCF_001625305.1 Branchiostoma belcheri | reverse complement strand
TNTATATATATATATATATATATATATATATATATATATATATATATATATATATATATATATATATATATATGTATATTTAGATATATATGATATATTTAGATATATGATATATTTAGATCCCAGCAGAATCCGTCTCATCGGTGGTTCCGGGCCTAACGAAGGACGTGTGGAAGTCCGACCAGAGGACAGTATGACCTGGGGCACAGTTTGCCACAACCGTTTCAACATGGACGATGCAGACGTTGTTTGCAGAATGCTGGGTTATCCTAACGCTACCCAGGTTCGAAATGATGCATATTTTGGCCAAGGTAAGATCCATTTTATTTTTTTAAGTAGAATTTAAGATTTGTTGTCATTAATATCGTTTTTAGGGCCGGGACTCACTACACTACACACTTTTTTAAACACAGGAACAGGACCAATCTACATGGATGACGTACGATGTGATGGTAACGAGACCAGCCTCTTCAGCTGCTCTTACGCAGGGTGGACGATTCACGACTGTGATCATGGCCAAGATGCAGGCGTGGTCTGTCGTACATGTACGTTCATCTTACTCTAATACGTATACTCAGCGTACTTTGGTACAAATATACCCCAGCGCTAAGGTGCTTCACATTCGCCTAGGTGATGTAGCGTGGCGTAATGGTAAAATATACGGCCTGGAACCGTATATTACCTACATGCCTCGACGTTGTGCCCTTGGGAAGACCCTTACAAGTATCACAAGTATGAAATCCAAGGCAGTTATCGCAGTGATTGTTAAAAAATTGACCCTTGTGTACCATTAATGTTTTTTAATTAGTATTTCGAAATACATAAACATGTACAGACAAGACATGAACAAAGCAAAAAGTAATAACGTAATGGTAACAGAGAAATAATCCACGGATCCAAAAATACAATCGAGATAAAACAAGGATAACAGCAGGGGAAAATCCTCGAAAGAATAGTACTTGATCTACTATAATACAGATGACAGAACAATATGAATATACAGTAAGATGAAACTTGAAATAATAACAACCAAAGTCAATAATAAGTCAATAAAAGTCAGTAATATAAACAAACTAATTAGGCAACAACAGGGGAGACAATAAGAAGAAGTAAATAATGGCAACAAACTCAATAATTTGAAACGTAAATAACACAATGTCAACAACAGATAGATAATACATGACAGGTAATATGGCAGGTTGAGAAGAAGCAGAACAATGGAAGATAACAGCGTACTAATTAACAATGTTTAATGGGAAAGCCTCCCATTTACGAAAATGAATAAATATGTTTCTTCTCTCTGCTATCATATCTTCTGTCTTGTAATATCTCTTTACATGCGAAATGTAATGATTTACAACTAGTTTTTTGTCTCTCTGTATGAAAATATAATGTTTGGCCACTAGAATTAACAAATTCTCGATTACATTACAATTTTCAGATGTCACCTAAAATAATTGTCTGGAAGTCCAGATGTAAGGTTTTATTTACTGTTGTTTTAAACCATATTTCTACATCAGTCCAAAATGTAACAACTCTCGGGCAGTCCCAGAATAAATGCCTAATGGTCTCTAGTTCCTCACAGTGGGCAAAATTAGGGCTATTTAGAATTTTCC
>NW_017803555.1:0-1617 GCF_001625305.1 Branchiostoma belcheri | reverse complement strand
TCAACAGTAACACAAGCTTTCAAGGGGATCTTCGCAGAACAAGGAATACCTGACGAAGTGATATGCGACAATGGAACACAATTCACCTCTCAAGAGTTCCGACAAGCAGCTGAAGAGTACGGGTTCAGAATAACCACCTCCTCACCCTACTACCCAAAGGGACATGGATTAATAGAGAGGCATGTACAAACGGTAAAGAAGACCCTCACCAAGAGTCTAGAGACAGGAGAAGACCCAAACCTGGCACTCCTAACACTGCGTACAACACCACTGAGAACAGACACAAAATCGCCAGCAGAACTGCTCAATGGAAGAAGATACAAGACCAGACTACCAACAAAGATACACCCTCCTGCAGACCAAGAAGAAGTGATGGGCAAGTTGACGGCAGCACAAGAGAAGAGCAAGAAGCAGTATGACCGACAAGCACAACAACTACCAGAGCTAGTCAGAGGTCAAACCGTACACATACAAGAGCCCATAAAGAAGACCTGGACGCCAGGCCAGATCGTCGGAAAAGCCGACACACCAAAATCATACGTTGTGGAAACCGAATCCGGCAAACAGATGCGGAGAAACCGAGTACACATCCGACCGACACCAGAGGCAACCACAACCACGTCTCCAGCAAAGAAAGAGACAACAACAACCACGACAACTGACAACGAGGCAGCTGCACAACCAACAACAACAACAACCGAGACACCAACACCAACGGTGACAACACCATGCGCAACAAAATCAACGAGGAGCAGAACCAACATCCTGCCTCCGAAACGTTACCGCTAACGGACTTGAATAAAGCGGAAAAGAGACTGTTAGTATAGTGTTAGAAAGCAGTTACCAAACACTGGGCAGAATAACCCCAAGGTTTCTGCTGGCACAACACCTTCGCTCTGACGTGCCACTAGCTTTAGGAAATGTTTCTAGATTCAGTAGAAAGTTGTTGTTACTAATAATAGAAGATTTATACAGACCACTAGCAAGACCAACCATCCAACTACAAATGCCAAGACTCAAACAGAACTGTCAAGCTAGAACAACGAACATTTTGCCAAAGTCAAAACAGTCATATTGAGTAGACAATCATCAGAACAGTTGTAAAGATGATACTATTCCCACTGACGTCATATTAAAGTTGACCAATCGCGAAATCTCGCGAGAGGTCAACAACCTATGACGTCATCACTCTTCTATCCTTCACTTGTCGCGACCTCATCTGCGCAGCCGGACGTCAGTTTTTAGCTCCTCAGCAGTCGGTTCTCAGCGCGCTATGGCGGCGTGCCAGCCGTCCCTCACCGAGCCGAGAAGTCTTCAGGAGTAGTCCGGAGAGAGGCAACGGAGAGAACGGCGATGTTTTAAGCTGTGTTTAGAACGTCTAGGGGTTTGTTTCTTGTGTTTCGTTTGGTTTTGTGGTTCAGTGTTTTTTGTGGTTACAAAGCCATGTGCCATCCTTTGTTCTGTGGATTTGCATTTCTGTACAGCGGGCGGCGCGGGTGCACATAGTTGTGGCTCGCCAGCACCTGGCACGTTTTTGTGTCCTTTTGTTACGGCGGTAGACTTGTTTTTTATCGTTTTGTGTCGTATTTGAGTTGTGTAACTCTGTGCTTTTTCGAG
>NW_017803554.1:0-1624 GCF_001625305.1 Branchiostoma belcheri | reverse complement strand
TAATGAGGAAATTCTATAAATCTGCTGTATTCCATATTAGGGCTATGAAACACTTTAGACATATGTAATTGAGAACAACAAGATCATTGGTAGATATTGATTATGTAAATGAAGACCTAATTTGCATAATTAATGGCAAATTGGTACAATTTTATGGTGGTAACTGCTGTGAATTTAATACTTGCCATACTTGGAAGTTCAATTATGGCGAACATCACTAAACATAATTTATTCAAATCAGGACCTCATTTGCATAATTTATGAGGAAACGCTAGAATAGCCTTATTTTTTAAGATAACCCTGTCATTGGGCGGAGAATATGATCAAATGATATAATATATGCAAATGGGCTCTTATAATTTGCATATTGGCAGTAAAAAATGTATAATTCGTCAGCTTGGATGGCAAACATGAGTTGGCAAAGGTATGTCAGAGGTCATACTTGCATATAACCAACAATATCATACGTTGTCCATGTTAAATGGTAAGGATTTCACCAGTGTGTTGTATGTTACTAGGTAGGGGCTATGTGAATAATTTGTATAAAAATTTTGCTAATGAGCAGGATTGTAAATGTAAGCCATTTATGTGATCATCACTATGCATAAGCTTTACGAAAGCACTAAACATGTCATGGAGGTATGAGATTGTCGAACTCTAGTTTATTTTACAATCTATTTTTAAACCTCTCTTTTTTGTTTTTACAGTTTTGTTAGAGTATCATGATTGGTGGCCAATTCTAATTTTAATAGTAAATTAAATTACAATATTACATTATACATTCAGGTCATAATTTTAGTTCCTTTGTTTCCCTTTTATTTTCCACAGCTGTTTATTTGCTCTTTGTTTTTCTGTTGTATTTGTGGTCTCATTTAAATTCAGTTAATTTTTTAGGCATTCGTTGTCAATATTATAATTTCCTCAATTTTACATTTTACGTCATGTTAACTTTTCAGTGTGGTAATTTTTGCAAACACGTTGACGTTTAAATCTCTGTGCCATGTATTTTCAGAGTGTAGGAAGATCGTCATTGCTTCGACTATAGCTGCCTTGTGTGTCATGGTGATAATGATCTCCATTGGGACCTGGATGCATTTCAAAAACACTGATAAAGGCACAACACACACATCTGATTACCCTGCAGTTGACACCACCTATACCTCTAATCACCCTGCTGGAGACACTGCCTACACGCCTGTTCTATCTCCCAGTACCTACACCTCTAATTTCTCTGCTGTTGACACAACCTACACCTCTGTTCACTCTGGTGTTAACACTACCTACACCCCTGGTTACTCTGCTGTTGACACTACCTACACCTCTGTTCACTCTGGTGTTAACACTACCTACACCTCTGGTTACTCTGCTGTTGACACTACCTACACCTCTGTTCAATCTGGTGTTAACACTACCTACACCTTTGATTATTCTGCTGTTAACACTACCTACACCTTTGATCACTCTGCTGTTAACACTACCTACACCTCTGTTCACTCTGTTGTTAACACTACCTACACCTCTGTTCACTCTGCTGTGAAAACCACCTACACCTCTGATCACCCTGTCGTGGACACCACCTACACCACTGATCGTACTGTGGTCATGACATCAAATATGACAGCCC
>NW_017803553.1:0-1625 GCF_001625305.1 Branchiostoma belcheri | reverse complement strand
AAATTAGCCTTGACAAAGAAGATGGCCGCCGTGTGAGAGGACGTGTGAGAGGACGCTCCGACATTTTGAACATTTTGCCACGTCTGTTTTGTACTGTTTGAACTGCCAGCCAGCGAACTTTATGTGACAACGGTCTACATTTAACCGACGGATGGGAAAGCGACATAGAGGCTCCAGGGGCAGCAGTTCTGAAGAAAACAGTCCAAAATCGCGAAATTGCCCCCCTCCCAAGACAGCAAAAATGGCGTCTGGCGGAGCTACGCTGACATCGCTACCCCCAGACTTACAGAAGCTGGCGCAGCTGATCTTTACTCAAACGAAGGAACAACAAGAAGCTACAGTAGATCAACTGAGGACGATGAATGAGAAACTTTCCACAAAAATCGACGCGCTAGACGCAAAAATGTCCGGTCTGTCAGCGGAGTTGAGCGCGGTCCGTGAGCGAGTCGGCGCGGTGGAATCTTCGGCAGAATTCCACGAGACAGAACTACAGAACCTGCGGAAAGCTCTCGACGAGGAACGGCGTGCGCGAGCGAAGACCGTCATCTTAGCCGAGAGATACTCAAGAAAGCCGGATGTGATAATCCGAGGAATACCTTTCAAGAAGGACGAGGACTGTACTCAGACACTCGGGAACTTTCTGACGACGGAACTACACATGGATTTAAAACCAACTGTCGCGGTACACCGTCTGTCAAAACCTACAACAACGCGTCCAAACCCACCAATTCTTGTTAGGTTTGTGAACTTCCACGACAGGGACAAACTGCTGTTCGAGGGACGTAAACTCCGTGGGAACATGAAGGGGCTGGCGGTTTACGAACATCTCCCCCCTCCCCTTCAGTCGGCTAGAGGAAAACTGGTTGCTGAAAGAGATGAAGTTATAAAGAACAAAGGTAAAGCCTCCATTGTTGTCCCCCCCAAATCCACCTATGCTGTTCTGCTCGTCGATGGGAGAGAGAAGAAGCGTATTGATGCGGTGGACTTACTGTTGAACTCTGAAGACATTAAGCCAACTTGAAGTTTACAGCATTAGCCACTTCGAACTGGATTTCACGAGAACTTTATTGACATTATCTTTCATGGACATTAATTTTCATGAGTACTCTATTTTTTATGTGAAGAAGTGGAAATAAATGAGGTTGTACTGTACTTTTGTGGGCTATGAGTATTTTCTTCTAAGTAAGATTAAGTAGAATATCTTTAGTAAGATAGAACAAAGGACTTGTCTTTAGAAATTCTAATTTTTTACTTTCATTTCTTAATTTTGTTATTTTCTGTGATCATTGCTGGTGAATATCTAGCCCACAGAAGTTTTGAAGTTGATTTGTTTCCTCTTTTGTTGAGTTTATCTCATGTTAAATGACTAATTTGTTTATTACTTATGTTGTATTTTGATTTCACTGAATCAAGTGTTTTTGTTACCACCGGTGCTCAACCTGTTTATTTTGATTTCACTGAATCAAGTGCTTTTGTTACCACCGGTGCTCAACCTGTTTATTTTGATTTCACTGAATCAAGTGTTTTTGTTACCACCGGTGCTCAACCTGATTATTTCATCACACTGGTATGGTGATTCTTGAGTTCCCCTTTTATTATGCTAATTAGCTTATTTGTATCCAGGT
>NW_017803552.1:0-1630 GCF_001625305.1 Branchiostoma belcheri | reverse complement strand
CGCTAGCAGGGGAGAACTGTAGTTCCTGTAGAAAGGCTGGGAATTTCCCGACAATAAGACTATAATAGTTTTTAAACTGGTTGTGATAACAGCCAGGAGAGACTCCTCCCCTGGACACAGCTAATTTTAGGGGGTTTAAAATTGATACAATCACATTATCGATTTTTAGGCAAACAGAGGGATAGAAACCATGGTTAGAAACCAATCAAAATGTGCATATTAATAATTTTCTTTCTTCAGAAGTTTTTTTCTTCTTCTTTTTTTAAATTCAGAAAACAGTATTTTCTTGAATGTGTAGTCCTAAAGATGGGACCACTTATTTAGAGAAGTGGAATTTTGTTTTGGGGTGTGTTTTTTCTTTTGGTAAGGGACTTGTTTACAAGGTGAGTGGTGATTAGAAAAAGGATGAGAAGGAACCATGCAAAAGGTAAAGCACTAAAAGTGAACTTCTGTGTTAGGAATCTTTCGAATTTAGGGTAGCGTAGAGAGGCTTCTTGAATTCAGCGCAATACGTAGCCGGCTCTCAGAATTTAGCGTTGTGGACCCCCTTGCAGGGCCCCTTGAAAGGGCTCACACAGCAAATTTTCTGTATCTCTTCGTATTCCCGTCTTATACAGTGAAAACGCAGTGCCACCGAATCTGTTCTGTTCTCTGTGACCTCATTTCCCTTTCCTCAGGCCAAAGTTGGCAGTCTGAGCAATTTCAAGGACACACAGCTCAGGCGGCAGCGTACCGATACTCCCTCAGGTAAACAGGAGTATGTGGCCTTGAAGCTGTGGCCTTGGTATGGCCAAATTAATGTACTGCCTTACATATGTGTGCTTGCTATAGAAATAAAAACTCTTGATTTGTTTTTTTGATTGGATTCCAGCCAAAATAGTTACGTATTTTAAGGTGTAAGTCTATGGGACAGCGAAATTGGCGTATGAGACCTTAAATACTAGTAGCCGATTTAGCTTAATACACTACATTGCGAACCTGTCTATATTAGCAACCGCTAATATTTCTATCTAGTATTAATTTTAATTTCAAAAGGGACTGGCGTAATACATTTCCAATGAACAGAGTCCCTTTTGGGGTTTTTTGTTCCCTTACGGGCGCAAATCACCTCATGGCCCGGCGGTTATCCGCCCGACGGGAATCTTTCGCCTACATGCGTCGGCTAAGCGCAAAAGTTTGGGCCGCTGCGCTTCCAACTCGCCGAAATCGGGGGACCGTCCCGTCCGGCCCTGGTGACGTCATCACTGGCAACAGGTGAGAATGTTGGTCGGGCCCGCCACAGCTGCAGGTGGCGCCGGCGGCCCGACTTTATGTGCTTGGCCGACGCACCTGGGCGAGAGGTGTATCCTAAGCCTATAGGCTTATCGCTCTTTATTTCCTCTCTTTCGTTATATTGATTTGAATTTCAAAAGTGACTGGCGTAATACATTTCCAATGGAGGGAGTCACTTTTTGGGGTATCTTTGTTCCCTTACGGGCGCAAATGACCTCATGGCCCGGCGGTTATCCGCCTGACGGGAATCTTCGCCTACATGCGTCGGCTAAGCGCAAAAATTTGGGCCGCTGCGCTTCCAACTCGCCGAAATCGGGGGACCGTCCCGTCCGGAGATGTCCGGCCCTGGTGACGTCAT
>NW_017803551.1:0-1635 GCF_001625305.1 Branchiostoma belcheri | reverse complement strand
GGTAATCCCAAGACGGCGTTTCACTATTATATCTCTAGGGGCGAAATTAGGGTGGTGTTAAAGATACCAGTGTACTTATACATTTCATTGTTATATTAACTGTATTAGTTGGATCACTAATTATAAAGATCTATGAAAAAAACAAAAGACAGATAAAAAAGGTGAATCCCTATCTAGCGATTCTAATTTTTCAAGGGCTAGAAACACAACATAAATTTACCTGGGTCTAACTGATTTTGGACCCCTGACGGCTTTCCTCGTACTGTACAGAAATTCTGGATTCTTTCTGAATTATATGTGTACGTATTTGAAAAAAAAAACGATTTATAAAGAACGGAACAGTTAAACACAAAATCGTCGCCTGTGTTTTTTTAAAAACATCATACTTGTTTGCTTTGTACACAATAATGTATTATTAATAATGTATATGAGGGATGTATTCGTATATGTATATATCGTCTTGTCCGTTGTAATTTTGTACGCAAACTCTTTGCAATTCCATGAGTTTTATCCCTGCTGGAAGGTTTGCTTTTTGGTGTCACGAATTAAATTCTCATGTAAATAACCAGCAGATGACCTACTTAGAAAATATATCATGATTATTCTACGCGTCCTTTCCCTCCTATATCAAACAACTGCATGGTGACAGTAACAAAAATGGGAAGAATCATCCATTAGACATGTCAAAGTAGCCTCCACCAGGTCTTTCTACGAGGATACGGATCGTAGAATTCGGGAAATAGGAGTAAGGCGAGTCAGTCCACGGAAGGTTGATTTTTTTCCCTCCTAACTGAGCGGCCAGTCAAACCCCGAGGCGGCCAAACTCCCCTGGCATATATTCTGCTATATACAGCCAGCGTAGTTAGTCTGGTAGAGACTACTAGTATGTCGAAAGCATCGCTCAATGATTTTGTACACAACTACAGCTCGTGCCTGGCCGCGCCTGATTTTGAGACCGACAATGGCATTGTTGACAGCCTGTTTTTCTTAGTGGTCTTCAGAAGAGCCTACCGCACCGCCACTGCGTTCAAGTTACCGCTTCCTTCCCACGGTAAATACACCTTTAGAATTTAGAGCCAAAGGAATGCAAGGTCAGAATGGCACACCGCACTTCTAATAGTGGCAAACTACTTCTGTCTGTGCCATGTCGTAATTATGTTTACCGAAGGAAAACATATTATATTTGCTCATTTCCTCCTCCTCCTCTTCTCCAAACACCTAAAAATCGTAGATATTTTCGTAATTAGAGCTTGGAGGAAAATGAAATTCAGCATGCTGGTAGGTTGGTACGTTAGACATTGAACCTTGGTCATTTTGGCCAACATAGATGTCAGAAAATGATTTTATTGGCAAAAAATGGGTGAAAAAAAGTTGCATTTTAAGCCAAAAATCGAACAAAAAGAACGCGTTTGGAACATTCGAACAACCATGGAACAATGGAACAGCGTGTTCGATAACCGCGGTCAATGACCCTAGCGCTACGCACGGAACACCCGAGATTTCCAAATATGGGCATCCGCCCTTGTATGACACGAGAAGAGATCGGTGGATCAATGTCAGCGGTCAGTTTTCCATTTTTCTTCGTAAAATACGGTCATATGAATACCAGTCTCGAGTAGAGAATATTGCATTGGG
>NW_017803550.1:0-1636 GCF_001625305.1 Branchiostoma belcheri | reverse complement strand
CAGCAAAACCGCTGATTTTGACGGAGGTGTTCGAAATGGAATATGCGAGGGATTTAATGTGTTCGTTCCGGATTGGTCTATCTTGAGGCTAAAATTTCAGGCCATGAACTTAAATGACCCCAAGCATGCACAGTCATGATCTATACACGGGTGATAGAAAGGACCAAATGCCGGCTTATATTGCTTCTAAGATACAACAAACTTTACAACCCTTTTGGACAAAGACCACCTTCCTACAAATATTGCATGTATGTTCATAACATAAAAGGAACCATATAACAATAAAGAAATATTAAATGTAATTGAGCTTTCATGCCAGATTCCTTCCGGAGTACAACATCGACTCTATGACTCCATAAGGACAATGAACTGTCCATTATGCCACCCAGTAAAACTGCTTTATGTCCAATAAACACTGAAGCTATTACAACCAAACAACCTTCCTGATCTCTGCCTATTTTCTACAAATGGACCTTTGCTGCTGTATGGATATTGAATTAGTTTTTGAAAATGCCCTTGCAAAATAGCTTCAAATGCAACCAGGCCATTTTAAATAATGGCAAAGATTGTAGAGATGTTATTGGCCAGTTAATAGTCCTTATTTAGGCTGGTGTCGAAATATACAGTGATGAGTCAGTGACTCAAATGGTCATATTTTAGAAATCGTACATCTGGAAGGTTTTAGCGCAGGATGTGGATTGTGGATATCTTTACTTTGTAATAGGCATTCATACAAAATGTATCTCTGTGAGTCGATGTTTTTTTGCTTCACAAAAAATTGGGAAGAATTGCTTTACAAAAAATTGGGAAGAATTACTAGTAAATCCAGCAATGTCATGACCATATGAATGTTTTAAACAACTATAAGAATGTTTTAAAGTTTCAAAGTATGCAATTGGCAATCACCATCAAAATTAACTGTCCAAAAATCATCTTTCACTTTTGGGCTCATTTCTGACATATCATAAAAGCCTGACAGTTTAACCAGTGGAGAAGTATTATAGTTATTGAACAGTAACATTTGTGACTGTCCAAATGCATCCATGACTTGAACATCAAACGTAATTTGACATGTACAGCATCATAATTACTGGTGAAGACATGCTGCCTTCAGGATATATTGGATCCCTGGGCACAATGGACATCACCCTACCACAAAAAGTGCAGTGAAAGAAATCCTTGTAAAATACCAATTTGCAGTAAAGAAGCCCAGGTTGAGTTTGTCCATGTGGAAGGTGGTAATCAGCGTAATAGTGCTGTGCAAAATTCTACACGTAGGAGATAAATACACCTAAGGCCACACCAATTTAATTTCTTTGTTAACGGATTCGCCCACTTCATTTTTTTCTGATTTGCAAAAATTCAGAATCAACAGTTACTGCAAAATGCTCATATTTTGCCCTGAACAGTTGAAAACGGTCCGTTTCTTCCTAGTTGTTACAGTTATTCCATCCTTCAATGCAGTGGTATCATTAAAAGTTCAAAATTCATTGTTTAAATTTTGATGGCTTCATGGCTCCTATCATGCCATTTTGGGCCATAATACAATGTAGGATGACTAGGCCTGTTTTTATTACCTTCGCCAAGAAAGTTATGTTTTCAGAGGCATTCATGTGCATTTTGTATGTGTGTGTGT
>NW_017803549.1:0-1643 GCF_001625305.1 Branchiostoma belcheri | reverse complement strand
ATCTAGATCTGCGGGCATACTGCCATGTGCAACCGAAGGGAGCTGGTTGGAGGCCCGATCCAGACTGGTTACCGGGGCATGCTTTTCTTTGTTGTATCCGAGCAAGGAGTTCGCCTTGATCCGAGTGCACATTTCCAATTCCAGTGCCCATTTGCCTAGTCTCTACCAGCCTACCAGGCACCGCGGATAGCTGGAAACATAGTAGAAATTGGTCGAAACGATGGGATAGTATACCTGGGGAGCCGCATATTTGGATCCTCTCTGGCCGGCTGACTCCCCTGGCATACTATCCCTTCATTTCGGCCAATTTTCCAGCGATCCGCTGTGCCTGGTATTGCCCACTACTAGTCCGTGTGATTCAGACACCACAGGAGGAATAATCTGCTGACTCTGTCTCAGATCTAAAGATACTTGTGCCGGGATGGTCAGGTCGCGCGCTTGTTCAACTTCTGTGCTGCTTGGTCAGGTTTTTTTATACGGTCGTACTTCCTCTTTTGTGCCGGGACATGTCCATATTCCTCCTTGCTCCAAACTACTCCGTTCCACCAAGCTTGTAGAACGTCCTTGGTTCCACACTCAGACGTCTTTGTTCCATCGGGGCCAGTTCTGGCGGTAGAAGCAATGTCTTGGTCACAACTTGCGGCTTGCTTTGAGCAGATTCTCAGCAAAAATACGAGTGGTAAATTCAGTAGATTTGAAAAACCTACTATTGTCTATCATTGGATAATGCCCTGTCACATGACCTCCTCCTGACAGACAGGGCGGAGATTCACCCAATGGTCTTGTCATATGAATGGCGTTTGGGCTTGTTCACGGATTAGCAATGAATAAATTTACATTTGGAAAACATACGCCTTCTCTGCCCTCCGCCAGATTTTTCAGACCTCGTTGCCTGCTGAACACTAGAAACAATACTGTCTGTGCATTCTTTTTCGAAAAAGATTTTTTTTAAACATAACCCCCGCTACGCTGCAAAAGTACCGAAGTAACGGGTTCCTTTCTCAGCACTCGGTATACAGAGGTGAGGCGGCTTCCGTCCTAGATCTCCAGTGCCGAAGTTACGTCAACACTTGGTGTGTCGGCGGCTTCAGCACTGGAAACTCTAAATCGGCAAATCAAACCTTGTCTTTAGAAAGGGTATCGAGATGCCGCCTTTGAACTCTAACACTTATATTTTCGAGATCGTACCGCCCGGGAATCAAATTATAATCGGGGCGACAAGGTGATCGGCAGAACAATACAGTAACTGCAAGGCTCAGATCCTCACATTTTTACAGACGTAGACTAGGCCTACGATACTGTACTGTACGCCGCGCGGCCGACGTAAGCACCAGAGGCCCAGTGCCGAAATGGTTTGAGAACTCGGCTCCCAGCGCCAAGAGTCACCGAGCACTGGAACGATCCAGTGAGGAACCCGTTACTTAGGGACTTCGGCACTTGCTATCCAGTGGTGAATGGCCTCCGAGCACTGGTAGCGAGTGCCGAGTGGAATTCAGCGCTGGCTATCCAGTGGTGAACGGCCTCCGAGCGCTGGCTATCCAGTGGTGAACGACCTCCGAGCTCTGGCAAACGGGTGCTGAGTGGAAGTTAGCACCAGAAAACGAGTGCCGAGTCAAGATTCAGCTCTGGAATTCCAGTCCTGA
>NW_017803548.1:0-1647 GCF_001625305.1 Branchiostoma belcheri | reverse complement strand
TAAAAGAACGTTTTAGAACTTAAGTTATCTCTTTTTGTCCAGGTGACGGTATGAAGCTGCTACCTGTGAGGAAGCTATTCAGAATGTGTACAGCATTGCTGTTCCCTGGCTTTGCTGCCCTGATCATGATGCTGTTCATGAACATCATGGACTAAGAAGGGAAGTGTACAACACAGCACCTTACATACATGGTGAGGGAAAAATCATTACTGATGTTGAGAGGGATTGGTGATTGCACTATGGAGTGACAGGATATGGTAGTATCTGTACTTTTCCAAAATACATGTATGATGTGTTTGGTGAGTATGTGTTTTTTTGTGTATGATGCATGTATGTATGTGTTTGTGTGTGTTTGTGTGTGTGTGTGCGTGTGTTTGTGTGTGTGCGTGTTTGTGTGTGTGTGTGTGTGTGTGTGTGCGTGTTTGTGTGTGTGCGTGTTTGTGTATGTGTGCGTGCGTGTTTGTGTGTGTATATCATGTGTACATGTGTATGATGTATGTATGTGTGTGTGTGTGTGCACGTGTGAGTGTGTGTATAGAAATTGGCATTTATTTTGTGTTAGAGTAGAAAGAAACTGAGTTTCAAGATGGCGGCCCCCAGGTAGCACGCGATTGTGGTGGCTCCTAGTTTTTTTTATCTTTTCCGCTAATTTACCCTACGGGTGAGCTGTGCAGTTTTGCCCTACTTGTTGGAAAGGTGTTGGTGAAACTCCACGGTGTTCTTTGATGTCGAAACGGCGAGACAAAAGGGCCAGAAACATTAGCAAGGAGAATACAGGACAGAGCAAGAGCCCCCCTCCCAAGCTATCTAAGATGGCGGAAGGTGGTTGGGACGATAGTTGTCTGGAGAGCTTCTCGCCTGAGCTACGTGCGTTAGCGAAACTGTTTATCTCGCACACGAACAAGCAACACGCAGCAGTGCTTTCGGAATTCAGCTCTGTGGGTGGCAAGTTGTCGGAACTAGACGCGAAAGTGATGGACATATCTACGGAAATTACTACACTGCGAGGGAGGGTCAATGAACTCGAAAATAATGCCAGCTTTCAGAGCGACGAGCTGACCCAACTACGCCGTGAACTACAGCATGAACGCCGTGAGAGAATCAGGGAAAACCTTCTGGCGGAGAGGTACTCCATGAAGGCTGATGTGATTGTGCGGGGACTAGCGTGGAACAAGGACGAGGACTCTGTGCAGGTTTTCCGGGACTTTGTTTCCAGTCGGCTGAACATTCTCGAACCGGTTCCACTTGTAGCTGTACACCGACTCGCCAGACCAACACAGGCTCGACCCAACCCTCCCATGTTGGCGCGACTTGTCAACTTCCAACAGCGAGACCTGATCCTGCGTGCTGGGAGGAAACTGGGGAGAGAGAAGGACAGCGGCGTCGTCGTGCACGAACATCTCCCGAGACCACTTCAGGAGGCCCGGGGAAAACTGGTTCCTGACCGCGATGCAGAGATATCCAGGGCCAAGGGTAACCGCAGTGACCAGAAGATCTCCATCTGGGTTCCACCCAAGGACACTTGTGCGGTTCTACTGGTAAACGGCAAGACTAGAAAGAAAGTGGATGCAGTGGACCTTGTATTTGACACTACCAAGATTTCAATGGTAGTCAAACAGGTTTGAACAGAAGCTCACTGAACTCTCT
>NW_017803547.1:348076-381654 GCF_001625305.1 Branchiostoma belcheri | reverse complement strand
ACTGTAAAGTATCCCTGTATCTGAGTTGGTTTGGCTTCTTTTTCTGTCACCCAGATGCTATAGAACGAGTTCGTCAGCTGAACACCCCTGTGAACAGAATGGAACAGCTGTTACACACATCTTTCATAGTGTGGTATTGGGTGAGACTACTAACATAGGGGGTACTGTTAATTATCTCTGTATCTGAGTTGGTTTGGATTCTTTTTCTGTCATCCAGATGATGTAAAATGGTTTCGTCAGCTGCACACCCCTGTGAACAGAATGGTACAGCCTTCAGATGCATCTTTCGTGTTTTGGTATTGGGCGAGACCACTGAAGTTTAGGGGTACTGTACAGTATCTCTGTATCTGAGTTGGTTTGGCTTCTTTTTCTGTCAACCAGATGATGTAAAATGGTTTGGTAAAGTGCACACCCCCGTGAACAGAATGGTACAACAGTCAGACACATCTTACATGTTGTGTCATTGGGTGAGACCACTGAAGTTTAGGGGTGCTGTACAGTATCTCTGTATCTGTGTTGGCTAGGCTTCATTCTTTGTCAACAAAATTATGTAGAACGGATTTGTCAGCTGCACACCCCTATAAACTGAATGGCACAGCTCTTAAGCAGAACTTAGACAACAGAGTAAGGGTGGAACCAATTTTGTTTGGGAGAGGCATTTGATCTTACTTCACCAAACGATAGCGGCCAGTATTGGTCGTGGTTTAAGGGCAATAGGCTAAACGTAAGAGTCACATTGCTTGGGGATAATTCTTATTTATACTAGCTTCATGTGGTCTGGCAGGACAACATCAAGGACTGGACGTCCCTCACCGTCCCACAACTCCTGACAGCAGCCCAAGACAGGAAGACCTCGCTACACCTCTGCAGCAAAGTCTGCCTTGTCCCCCAAAGACCAGTGTCAGTCATGGGACTAGGTAGGTAGGTAGGTAGGTAGAGCACGTCGGCAGAACGTACTGCACCTGCGTGAAACCCGTAATGTAATGTACATGGCACTTTGGCAGAATGTCTCATATAAGGTCGCATTCGCGCATATAAGGAAAACATCTCGTCTGTAGTTTCCAAATGTTATGTTGGAAAAGATGTCCTCTGCAACAGACAAAATTCCAATGCAACGTTGACCAAAAATCTACCAAAAAACGTGAAAATACAGGGTTCTGCGCAGGCGCAGTGCGTTCTGCCGATGTGCTGGTAGGTAGGTAGGAAGGTTTCGTTTTTGTCAACAATATCTCTCTCTCTGAATATGAAGAATAAAAAGGTGAAAACTCCACCGACCTCTCGCACATGTCGAAGATGAACATACAGAGGAAGTACAGACCTACATACCTCTCACACATGTCGAAGATGAACATACAGAGGCAGCCGAAGGTGATGGCTCCCACCTGGCGCCAGTACACGGACAGGCGGTTCCTTTCCGACTGGTCCTGGGGTGGGCAGACGGGGTTAAAATACGGTCAAGTTGGCCACTAAAGAAAATGGTACAGTTAACAGGTGACCACAGTAGATACAGTTCTTGAATGCTCAGGCTTATGAAAAAAATGTCAGTCCTGAAAAAATTAGGATTGGATGGTACATTATACCCAGTACATGATACCCAGTACATACAGGTTAGGTGCAGGCAGACATCAGAAATACCTGCACAGCTCCAATTTTACCTGCACTAACCTGCATATACCCAGTACATGGCCCAGTACAGGTTAGGTGCACATAGACATCAGAAATACCTGCACAGCTCCAATTTTACCTGCACTAACCTGCATATACCCAGTACATGGACCAGTGCAGGTTAGGTGCAGGTAGACATCAGAAATACCTGCACAGCTCCAATTTTACCTGCACTAACCTGCATATAACCAGTACATGGACCAATGCAGGACACACAAGACGGTACCGGTGTTTAACAAGAAAGGTAAGCTTTTGCAAAGCAAAATACATATTACTTCAAATTCACATGGTCTAGTCTACCAAACTACTGCTCTGTTTATTCTTACTAAAACATACTTATACAGAAGGTGTCATTATTTACTACATAATGTAACCCAACACCACGGGTATCTGCTGTAGCATGGCATATGATGGTGACAGTAATGATTAAATTTGCGGTACAGAAGTGACCACAAATATAGAAGTACCACAAACAGAAAGTGATTTACAGTATTACATATTGGTACTGTACACAGTCCCATAAGTGTCATCTGTAGTGTAACAAGTCATTTGGTGCAATGTAACCAGCTGCCGCCACGCTGCGTGCCTGCGAAGCTGGTGTGTTACACTGAAGGGCGGTTATACCGGCTATACAGATACAGAAGCTGGTGTGTTACACCGAAGGGCGGTTATACCGGCTATACAGATACAGAAGCTGGTGTGTTACACCGAAGGGCGGTTATACCGGCTATACAGATACAGAAGCTGGTGTGTTACAATGAAGGGCGGTTATACCGGCCATACAGATACAGAAGCTGGTGTGTTACACTGAGAGGTGGTTATACCGGCTATACCGATATAGATACAGATATGCAGGTGGCATTTCGAGCCCTGCATCTGTTGTTATCTACAAACCTACCATAAGATGCTCCCCAGTGAAGATGATCCAGAAGGACAGCAGCATGCAGTAGAAGATGCCCTGTCGTATGTCGCTTAGCAACAACATCCACGGAACATCCACAGCAATGGTGATCAGCTCTAGGGGCACTGGGGGGGGAGGGGGTGATGAGAAAGGAATAACATTAGAAACATTAGTTCTTTCCACAGTGAACTGAGGGAAAAGGAACTTGTCAGAAAGTGTAATTATTTGAACCAAGTAACAGTGCACTGTGAACCATAACAACTTTAGTGCACTATGCACCAAGTAACATCTAGTGTCAGTGCACAGTAAACCAGTCAGAATTGCCCTGATGAAGATGACAGACGGTCATCGAAACGTCGGCTCGTAAAAATAAATGGTTGTGATCAAAGAACTTTGCTATTCATTCGTTTATACTATTTACGGATGTAATTACTACTATTAGTAAAAATGTCAGACCTAGTATCATACATTGTATAAAGGTAGCCTACAATGAGAGAAAAGACACAAAAAATTACACAAATACTAGAAAGGCCGACATTTGCTTGAGAGCAAATGCAGCAGATGGCTTCACCACATCCCCCATACCGAAAATGGATCTATCCTACGATGGCTGCCAATAGTCTACACCCCCATGCAGCAATGGAACCTTCCAATGCCAGAAATAGCCAAAAAGGCCCTATTTTACATAACTTTAAAGTGGTGTATGTCAAAATCGGCTTGAATGACTTTTTGTAGACATATGTCCAAGGTATCCCCATACCAAATTTCAGGTCATTTGGTTTTAGTACCTGGGAACCAGATCTCAAAATGTATATTTTTTGCCTGAAAATGGCCAAAAAACCCAAATAAAACAATTTTTCAAAAAAATGAAAAAAAAACGCGTCAGGGTATTTGCCCACTCTACCTTCATGCCAAATTTCGTGTTATTTGGCCTGAAAATGGCAGAGATGAATCCATTTAAAGAAATGGCAGGAGGAGAAGGAGGAGAAGAAGAAACATGAGGGAACACAATATGTCTTCACCACTTTGTGGTGAAGCCATAATGAAGGCAGTAATTTGCTTTACAGGTTGTAATTATCATACTTACAGTTAATAAAAGCCATGGACAGCCCCAGTGCAAAGATGGTTCTGAAAGAGAGGTTACAAAATGTGAATCAACCAAAAATTCTTGTACAGAATTTTAGGACCTCTTTTCCAGTGTGTACAATGCTAACATAAGTGTTTCACAACAACATCTTGTTATCAAACAGATAATTTCAAATTGATTTAAATTTAACTTTCCTGTGGCTCCCACCAACGAACAGATGATCTTACAAATTACTTCTCTAGCAGGACATATTTGCTGTTGAGCTGAGTGACCCTTAATGATAATAAACTGGGCTAGCAGCATGTACCAATCAGATTTCAGCTAATTCCTATCACAAATTCCTATTGGCTGGAAACAGACACCCTTCCGCCAATGAACCAATCAGGTTGGCTCTTACTATCATGAAAGTTCATCTGTGTTGGTAGTTACATGTTTAAAGTTAAAAGTTTTGGTCCAACACAAAATATTCTCTCACCTAGAGCTTTTGACCAGTCACTTTGGTCTTCTTGAGAGGGGTGAAGGAAGCCATATACATCAGGGCCCATCACCCTACCTTGAACCGCGACTGGGGCCGACATCGTCTACCTTTGACCCAGTGTTGATGTCACACTTCAAAGAAGCCATGTGACAAGCCTTACTGGGTCAGTCTACTGAGGAAGACTGGTGACGAGTGACTGGTCGAAAGTTCTAGGTGAGAGAATTTTTTTGTGTTGGACCAAAAGGTTTAAACTTTAAACAGGTTGGCTCTTACTTCTCCAGCAGCACAGGCTTGCGGTTGAGCTGGGTAACACGTCTCCAGTACCAGACCAGGATGATGATGATGGTTGGGGTGAGAGTCGTCTTGACGGACAGCCACACTTTGGTGAAACCTCCGTTCTGGTGAATCCCCTGAAAAAAAGGATCGAAGTTACATACATGAATTGAAATGAAACTAATCATCAACATTACTTAATGATCAGATGACATAACTTTGCAGTCTCATGTCAAATTTGAGGTCTTAAAGAGAATTTTATCATTTAAAGCAACTTTGTTTGGCTTTAGAATAGTTAGGTGGATTCCTTTCCTCCCAATTGCATTTACCTCCCAGATGCTGCAAAACTGGTACAATAGCTCAATTGGTAGAGTGCTCAGCCGTGAGGTCATGAGTTCAAACCCCGGTCGGGTCATACCAAAGACTTTAAAAATGGTACACACTTCTTTCTCTGCTTAGCAGTCAGCATCTATGAGAAAGAGTATGGGAAGGTCCAACACATAACACTACCAGTGGACTAGCCCCTGTCTGTAGTGATTGCACAACTGTGTGGCCCAACGGCTACAGAAATGGAGATGGGCGCCACCCCTATGCTCTGCAATAGAGTGGAACGGGACCTTTTTTTAACCCCTAGTAACAACTAGTCACTTACTATGAGGTTGACGTCCTTGATATCGCCGATGTTGAGGTTGATGTTTTGTTTCTCCCTGACCGGCAGTCTCACGTTAATGAGGTAGTACTTGTGGTAACAGCTGCCCAGCTCAAACAGTGGAATCATGTCACAGTCATAGTAACGGCCCTCGTTATCTGCCGTCTGCAGAAAAAAACGAAAAAATTACTTGGTTAAGGAAAGTTGGCCTTCTCTGCCTAATCTTTGATAAACTTTGAGACTTTAATCGAAACCTAACCCCTGCATACGCTGTAAAAAAGGTGAAATTCTGCAAAGCATCGAGCACAGGTAAAAACTGACCCTCCCCAGGGCTCTAGCTAGCTTGAATTTTTTTATCCTTCAGGCCAGGTTCATCATCGGATTTGGCAAGGGGAGCGCTCGCAATCTTTGGGGCGTCTGGGGGCATGCTCCCCCGGGAATGTTTGGATTTTCAAGCCTTCAAAAATACAATTTCCCATTCATCAAAATCATTTTGTCTGTCAGGGTTGATGGAATGGCTGAAAAAATTCTGACACACGCCGCAAAGTTCCGGTAATTGACGGAAAGACTGGTGCTGGCTAGAGCCCTGACCCCCTGGACGAGTCAAAGACTACATGTAAAACTAAGACCTGTACCTTTGTGTGGCTGAAGTTACAGACCAGTTTCCTCTCCTCAGTAGACCTGGCGATAGGTGTCCACTCTGCAAACTTGTCGTCACGATACGCCAGGCCAGCTTCCATGGTAACCACTGCATTTTCCGCTGTATAAACAAACAAACATGTCATCTTTGGTACGAAAAATGTTAACCATTCTAATCTGAATAGGAGGTGCACAACTAGTAAACCAAACTGATAACATTTTACACAGGTTCAGGTTCAGATTTTATGGCCTCATGTGTGTGTGTGTGTTGGGGAGGGAGTGCAGGTTGAACTTTTGCAGCTTAGTTTAAAGTTCATGGCCTGCTCACTACAAGGATTGCACAGTGTGGACTCTTGCAGGTTAAAGTTCAAAGTTCTGCTGCTGATTAAAGATCATGTTCTCTCTCTGTAGTTTGACATCCTGCAGGTTCAGAGTTCATGACCTACAGGTAAAAGTTGAAAGTTCGTGACCTCTCACCTACGGGGTTGTGCAGTTTGAAGGCGACGTCGAGCTCCATGATCATGAGGAGGAACTGGAACCAGCGCACCATCTCGCGGTTCGGCAGCGGGATGTGGGCGGCGAACACGATGTCGTTCGCAGAAACCTGCTTCGCTGTCGCCTCGTCAAAATCTGCCACCTTCTCGCACACCTTGAGTAGAAGTTATTTGTACAAGTTATTATTATTATGTATATATAATACATAGTATTGTTGTAATGTACAGATTCCTAGCACTAATATAGCATTAGAATATAGCGTTCCAGTATGCAATACTCGTGTTTTGCATACTGCATGTCCTCTTGTGCATTTAGCCCATCTGGGCAAGAACATGCAAGAAAGATTCATTTATCACTTATCTGCTTCCAGGTGTGGAAGTATTGTTTTGAGGGGATGTGCTGTGATTGATTGATTGATTGATTGGTTGATTGATTGATTGATTGAGTGGCTGCTGTATAACGTTTACCAGTAATGTACAGTACCTGTTTATGTGAAACAGTAACCCTACACAAATACATCTAGGTGCACCTACAGTCGAAACTTAGCTGCACAGCTCCAATTTTGAAAGCACAAAAGTACATGTACACCCATTATTCTGAGCCCTGAAAATACAGGCAAGTAACCAGCGTGACAGTCTTCTGCATGCCTATGAATACCAACAGTGTCAACTGAAGGTAATTGTGGATCTGAATAAAGTCAAACCAACCTTACAGGAACTTGTCCTTACCTGATCCTTTGGTCCCCACGGGACGAACCATTTTGACTTGTGGTGTCCACGGTCCACACATTTGGAGGCAATGTAGCGGATGGGACTGGTCGGACTAGGAGCTGGGGGGAAGATAAAGGACAATGTTGTAAATTACATCTAGGAAGTTACTTGGAGAAAGCCTGTGAGCTCCTCCTCTCCAAGCAGAGGTTGGTGGGGAAGATTCTTACCTTTCTATATATGCCCACATTTTTATGTCACTAACCCCACACAGAAAAAAAGGCATATATAGAAAGGTAACAGTCTTCCCCCCAAACCTCTGATTGGAGAGTACTGACCTCCCACATGAAACAAGGCAGTTTAGTTTGCTTCTGAAAATTCATTCAATTTTTATTTGTGAGCTGGACAATTCTATGACACACAATGTACTCATCTACAGCTATTCAAAGAAATAATATTACAGTTTACAAGATTTATCTATCATTTAATTTAGTACATAAACATATAAATTTCTTTCGTGTGTATCCCTTGTTGAATGTTTAAAACACATTTCCATTTCAGTTTAGCTCCTAACAGCACTGTGCTCCGGAGAAATGGCTTAATAACAACTTAATGTACATTAACAAATATAAACTGATGGGGAAAAAAGGGTGTTGACAGATTCAATATCCTACCACTGTTTTCTCTACAAAGGAAGACATGTTTACTACAGTATGGCTGGCGCCAACGTTGCTTTTTCTAAACAACTACTGCAGGTCTGGCACGTTGAAACTAATGTAAGTACTTCTGTAACTGACGTGTTCCTTTCAATTCTTGCAGTTGGCAGAAAGACTGAATGTGGAAAAGGATTCATCTTTGTTGTAAAAGTGGGGGTTGTTGTTGTTATTGTTTCGGGTTATGACAATGACTGGCTCACATTGTTTGAAAAAACACCGCAGGCACAATGAGGAAAAGAAATCTTTGCGGTGGGACTAAGTGGTCTGGCATGAGGGACTTAGGAAAGTTGGCAAAGCACAACGGTTCACACAAAGGCAGCAGGTGGCCGTCAAAACAACTGTCAGGAAAGGCGGCTCCAAAAACACGCCAGGCAGGACATTCTGCCGGGCGTTTTGAAAGAGCGAGTGGAAATAACTTTCACACATCTTTTGTAGCATGTTGTGGTACATCCGGAAGTTCCATTTGTATTCCTGAGCTTTGCTCTGAAAAGGGGACGAGAATAGAAGCATCAGGGGTGACTTTCTAAACTGGGTTACCTGGGCTCAAAATACCACCTACGTGACCTGCATATGTGGGTAAGTGCAGGTAAAATTGGAGCTGTGCATGGTATTACGTGACGTCTACCTGCACATAACCTGTACTGGTTCATGTATGTTACTGGGTTTATATAATAATAATAATAACTTTATTGCGCAACAGTTGTACAGTGTACAAAGTATAGCATCTACTAACTTATATACAATGTGGTTGTCTGTGGATTTTTATTTTCTTAATCTGCATTGACTAGTCTATTACACCTATGTGTATAAAAGAAATATTAATGGCAAAATGCTTTCTGAACAGTGCAGGTGTGCAGAAAAAAAGCATTTCGAGCCCTCACAGGTTACTGCATTTCTCTGTATCCCCTTTTGTACTAAGAAGCAGTTAGCTCATACTAGTACAGTATATTTTGGGATACCAGAGACCTTTAAGTGTAACACCCAGCAATGCCAGCATTGTAAAATAAGTAAAAGCTGCATATGGTGGGACTGTAAACCACTAAAAAGTCTGTGCTAAAAGAAATGAATTGACAATAACATTTCCTGAACAGATGATCACCTGCACACCCAATATTTTTCTAGCCTCAGCAGACCCTGTTTTTCCTGCCATGCCTCAATGGGGGCAATTAGTACTTCTGCAAAGTAAACTCTGGCAGCTAATTAAGGCTTAAGGCCCTGGGGACAGGAAGGAAGGAAATGAACAAGATTTCTCCTCAGCTGCCAAGCTACAGAAAGTTCTAATAGAGGGGGCCCCGCAAGCCCTTTTCCGTAGAGCGTAATCAGCCGTTTTAATTCTACGTAGTGCGTAGACGGGCCGCTCTAATTCAACGTAGAGCGTAAATGGCGCATTTTGTGTAGAGCCTATTCGCCATTTTAATTCTACGTAATGCGTTGTAGCCACTTGGAATTTATCGTAAAGCGTAATCGAGAAGTTTCCGAATTCAGTGTAGAGCGTTGTCGGGACCCCCCCTTGCAGGCCCCCATAGAGAGCCAAAACATTTTAGTTAGCCTGAATCAATGATTACAAAAAAATAGTACCATCGCGGAGAGAAAGATTCAAAAGTGTTTCACTGTCAGACCACAGTCAACAAACCTTCAAAACCTTCCTATTATTCATCTCCAAGCAGATGTAGGATTCAGCTTGGTGTCAGTGTTTGACGAATTTCAAATGTTTTTATGTGTTTTACCCATGTTTTTGGTGTGTTTTTGTACATCTCTTCAGCACTACTGTAGTACCTTTTTTCTACTCCTCAGCCTTCTGCTAGCATATGTAGGGTAGTATTTAAGGCTTGATCTCAACATTAGAAGAAGAGTTAGAAATTTGAACTACCATTATAAAGTATTAAAAAGACTCACACAATACACTAAGACTGAGCTAGATTCTCTTATGACCTGGCTACTGAACCTACTCATCACCCCAACACAAATGAAACTGGTACAGTACTTGTGACGTGGTACATGTTCTAAGGTCCTGGGTGGTACAAATGTGTTTTGTACACAGCAGATTTACATGACAAGAGATCCTTCAGTAACAGGTACATTCCTACTGAATTCCACTCTACACTTAGGAGAGGACCTTTTAATGTGGACAAAATGTGAAAGATTTTGCAAAGGTGGAAGGGGGGTGTCTCAACATTACAGTATGGGCCTGAATGGGGGGTCCCGACAACGCTCTACGCTAAATTTTGAGAGCCGGCTACGTAATACGCTGAATTCAAGAAGCCTCCCCCATTACACTCTACGATAAATTCCGGGTAGCTACAAAGCATTATGTAAAATAAAACAGAGAATTATAATGCTCTACGTTGAATTAGAGCGGTCCGTCTACGATCTACGTAGAATTGAAACGGCCGATTACGCTCTACGGAAAAGGGTATGCGGGCCCCCTTTATTTTATCCTCACAGTACAAGAAATGGCCAAAGAAATGACCACGTCTACATAAGGACCACCTGTCCAACATGGCCACTGTTTCAGTGTTTGGTGGTCCTTTAGATTATTTTCCATGTTGACACAAGCATTATGAGACCACCTGTCGACTACTGTAGCTATTTTCTTCATGTCCCTTGAGAGGTTGCTGCAGATTTTAATGAAGAATGAAGACCTTTATTGTACATTTGTGTTCTACAGAACTAAGTACAGGTCGCATGGGTACAGAGCATGAACATAAACATATACATTACATACAAATGAACATATAAGAGTGTAAATAATGTCTAATTTCTATTCTTTTCGGCTTCATCTCGCTTAGTAGTGATTGTATAAATATATGCGGCTGTGAGATTACTTAGAGTAGGTTTATCAAAAGTTAAAAGGAATCTGTATGAGAGATTGAAGAATCATGTACAAACTATGTAGGTTCTTGTACAAACACACACAGATGTTACACTGCCAATTATTATAATAATATTGGGCAGACCAGCTCTCCTGATACATGTAAATATGATAAATTAGAAACTGGAGAACAGTTAGGCCATAAAAACCATTATTCAACTGAATGATCTTGAATCACAAAAAGTAGTAAACGTAAAGAAGAAGAATTACAAATTGACAAAATATTTCACGATAGTTTAAGACCAAAAAAATTGCTGTTAGTGTTCTCCTTTGCTGTAAAAATAGCTCAGACTGCTATGACCAAACAAGGAGGTTGAAAACCCTTTTTTTAAATCTTCTTAGCACAACCAAACAGACCTAATTTACGAATGCTCAAATTGGAATAATGAAATTTCAGACTTGTAACATGGTGAGTCAACCATGGTACCAGACCAAATGTTGCTGATTCAGAATCAGATGTACCACAAATTATTTGCCTTGGGGTTTTTGTCTGGGTCTGTTTTTTTGTTTGACTTCCGACTTTTCAATCAGCTTCAGCAAGTATTGATGACTCATAAATCATAACTGAGAAAAATGATGTGAAAAACTAGTGTTACTAGTGTTTAGTAGTACTGAATAATTTCCTTGCTTGTTTCAACCCCTTTATTCTAATCAAGTCCATCTCAACCTTTATAAAATTCAACATTACAAAGAGTCAAGAAGAAGCCAAACCTATATTATACTATAAAAGAATACAGAATACATTTTATGAGAAGTCCTGTCAATTCTAATTATTCTTCTACTACATAAATATTGCACTTTTATAGGGTATTAATGTACAATACACTTATCATGATTGACAATTTTGACAAAGCCTATGTTCGAAAACATAAACCAATTTGCATAAACAAATACAATCAAATCCAACCTTTTTATAGCCAAGTGCTAATGATCTCTAGTGTTATTCACAGTTTACCATTAACATAACTATTAACACAAGCAAACAATGAAATGAAACTTTATTGCATGTTCATTCCCCGGAGGGATAAATGCATGGATGTACAATGTACTAGAGATTACTAAAACAATAGTAATATAAAAGGCTAACATTAGGTCTAAGGTATACAATGCTAAAAATAAGATAAAAAGAAATATAAATATAAGTGGTATTGATCTAAGTTCTAATGGCTTCTTCTCTCTTTTTGAAACATTTTGAAATATACTTACATACTTCATTGATGACGTCTATATTTGTACATGATATAATATATTTAAAGGTGTCTTCCTTTGATAATGTTTTACATTTTTTGTCGAGCTTAATTGAACTGAACAGTGATTTACGTTCGTTATCATATAATTTACAGTCAAGCATAAAATGCGATTCATCTTCAATACACGAATTGTTACAGAATGTACACAGTCTATCTTGTAACGGTGTACGGCTATGCCTGCCAGATTCTAATAACAATAACAACAGCCAATACCACCAGTAACAAGTGCCTGTCAATGGCCCCTGGGTGATGACAGATAGGAAATTACAGGTTATCACACTAGTGTTAATTAGGACATAGTACATATGTATCTCTGTGGGGTGCTTAGGAGTCCCAGGGCAATCGTTTGGTCTTCATATTCAATCTATCCATGGCGCCAGTACTCGTATTTTCATTAAAAAGTAGACAGTAAGGCCTCGCTAATTTGTCTCTTTGGTTCTTGTGAATTTTACAGTAAAAACAATTCAGGAATTCAACATGAAAACAGAGGGATGGAAGGAAAACTTGTATTTATATAATTATAATTTATAGCAAGGGGGCTGATTTTAAACCTAATTGATTGTAGTATTCCAGTACTCACTCCCTGAAACTGTATCATTATGTACCAAGTTACTACACTCTAGTGCCAAGGCTAGTACACTTAGACTCAGTTTTCATTCTAGTTGAGAATTATCATACATATCTTATAACAAACCTGTAGATTATAGATATGGAATTAGATGTTCTCTTGTTAAGCATTTTTGTATCATTTAACTTTCAGTCCACCTTTAGATGAGAACCAACTGTAACAGAATAGTGGGACCAAAACAGAAACTTGTGATTTCTTTAGAGAGAGCTCAGTACCTGATTTATTATGCTAAACAACCTGACACACAAACATGCCCAAAGTATACAAAACATCAATTGTGCTAGGGATACAAGCTATGCCAAGCAAGATCACAGATTTGGGAAAACATCTTCCATTTTGAAGGTATCCATCTCGAAAAAAAAATCCTCAGTTATGTTATATGAATACAAAGGTTTTTACAATTATAAAGTTGTTATTGTTTTTTAACCTAAAATTATCACCTAAGTAGTCCACAAATATATTTAGAATCTCTATATTCATTAGTTCAAGGATGTTATTTTTTCCTCAAATACTGAATTTCAATATAATGAGGAAATTTTGTCATTTCTTAAATCCCCCTTCCCCAAAATCTTATCTTGCACTTCACTTTCACTGAATCCATCTTGATCACTTTCACTACGTCTTGGCCTGTCACCTTAGGAAACCCTGGTACTACAATGCCTCTTATCAGAAAGATCTGCACACCTGGACGGACCGTACACACTTGAGTGAGCCCTTTCCTGTTCCCAAAGACCCCGGCATCGAATTTCCTGTCCTCAGAATTCTTTTTAAAGGCTTGAATGATCACAGAGCTTTCGCCGGCAAATTATCATATCTCGCCCCCCTCCCCACGTCTCACCAAGAAAAACCGCACCGTACACAACTTAAGCGGCGTTTCCACGCCCGATTTTCTGCAAGAAACTGTTACTTTAACTTCAAGGGAACCAGAACGGAGCACAAAACCACGGCTGTGACATTTAATACTAAGAAAACAGAGCGCGAACAAAAAATGGCACAGTAGCGGCACACGCATGTTTTTGTTCCGGGCCTTCGAGCGCGACCCACCGCATATAGGATAGAAAACCTTCGCTAACACTCACCTATGAGCCCGCCGATCATGAAAAAGATGATCTGGACAACCAGAAGGACACCTCCGAGGGCGAAAAGCTTCCTAGAGCTGAGATTTTCCAGCACAGTTCCTGCCATTTCTCAGTTTTTCTGGAGAGAGTCTCAGAAAAATACGTCCGAATGCCGAGATTTCTGTACCTTATAATTATCTCCCAGTGCGCAGGCGCGGATTAGGAAGACAGCGCCAAGTGTCTCAGTGGGTGTCTTGAAGGCGTTTCGCGCTTCTTACAAGTTTCTTGAGAATATCCTTCGGTTTGATACATTCTCTTTCATTCAGAATGAAAGGAATAATAATTTACTAAAAGACACCAATGTTTTTATACATGGTATGCCTATTTCATGAAGGTTGAAAAAAAAAAGCATGGTGAACAGGTGAATTTTTGGTAGTTTGTAAGTTTGACTAACATTATGTTAGTTACATGAAGAAGCTTCCATCATTCTGTAGAAACTTAGTAATGCCCTTGGTTACATTTCCTAACTTTTATCAATTAGCTCCTTGTTTCATATACTACTTTATGAATTTTACATGTGAACAATCCTTGTACATGGGTGAAATAATGATTTTACAATCGGAAAATATTAAATGATTTGCTAGATGCAAGGACTTACTACAGGACATTTAAGAGGCAATGAAATGAATTTGAAAATGAAAAGCAAATTGACTTGCAAAGCAGGTCAGTGATTTTACTCAAATCAGGAAAAATTTCATACAACTGGTTCATAGGAACTCTCAACTTGAAGACATGCAAAAAATTAATGCTAAAACATGGTTTTAACCATTTCCACAATTTTATTGTTCAGAACAGTAAATTCTCTGGACACACACACAAAAACACTCTGTGGCTTAAAGTGAAATTCACAAACGGTTATACAGCAGCATCTGTGCAAAAAGCTTCTCCATATACAAACAACAAGTGCTAGCTACCTACCAACCCCTCGTCTAAATAGGCCCTTCCGTTCCGACTGTAGTGGTGTATACGCAAACGGGCTACACCATACCCTTAACAGGGAGGTCCAGGATGATTGGACCACATTGGAATGTACAAAATAAGTCCAATAGCTCTACTTTGGCAATGTCTAACTACCTCACAACAACTATACTAATGGTTTCTTCTTCAAAAACAGAACATATTTATCAATTTTACAACTTGCAATTTTTGTACAAGAAGGCCACACAAGATTATTTTACGGATGACATCCACTGAGTAACATAAATTTGTACTAAGAGAATGGGAAAAAAAGCTCATATTGTTATGTATGTTTGACAATGTCATTTCTAACCACATACGACATGGATAACATCGAGTTTGTATCAACTAAACTGGCCTGATGGCTTGGTCTTCATGAATTAATTCTAGTATATGTAACTTGTACAGAAAATGATGTTATACTGGGAAAAAGCATACATTCAAGTTGTCAAAACCTGAAGTTTTGGTGTAGGTGGTAGTTGGAGACCACATAAAAAGGTTGATCTTGCTTCATACTTACGCAGATGTGGGATTTTAGCTTGTTTTAATTGTTTCAGCTAATTTTCCTTGTGGTACATTTTCACTAGACTTATTGTATGGTAAAGTGTCAATAGTGAGGACACATACATGTATGCACCAGTCAAAAGGTTTAAACATGGAGCCAAAACCACACACCTGCTACAAAAACAAAACGACCTTCACCTGAAAATCCTTTACATATCGTAAGAATTGAATCCTCACAATAGATTTCACATGACGTACAAATAAAAAGGTAATATTCACAGCTATAAAGGCAATTTGTGTTTGATAAATGAACTGTGAATTCAAAGTAATCGTGAACACTGGCTATCAGGGATGGCCTCACATGGTGTCAACAACCTGCATTCACAGAGCACGTCGGCAGAACGTACTGCGCCTGCGCAGAACCCTGGATTTTCGCGGTTTTCTTTGGATTTTTGGTCAACGTTGCATCAGAATTTTGCCTGTTGCAGATATCTTTTCCGACATAACATTTGAAAACTACTGTCAGAATGGCAACGTTATATATGCAAATACAACCTCATATGAGACATTCTGATGCAGTGCTATGTACAATACATTACAGGTTTTGCGCAGGTGCAGTAAGTTCTGCCGACGTGCTCATTCACAGACCATAAACTTTAACAATGTAAGAGCCTGCCTGCCGATGTGTCATCCCTGGCATCCATGTAAGAGGCTCTATTGTTATTTCCTGAACCAAGGATTAAAACATTATGCTGACTTGAATCTAAGTGGAAAGTCTGTACCTTGTGGTATAGATATGTATTGAGTTTCAGAAACTGAATATAGTCAGATCAAGGAGGTTTAAACATCAAAACCTTAGTTTGGTCAGATTCAAGATTTCCTTTCCCAGTCTCATGTTCTCATTTTGATCTCTTGTTTTTGGCTTGAATAAAACACACAGTATTACATACATGTACATACATGTTACATGGTCCCAAACAACCTTACACTGATACTTTCTCAACAAAATTGAAGTTATTAAACACATTGGCAGGATTTCACATTTTTTTCACTGATAGGAGCACACAAAATACACATTAGTATTGCCTTATATGATATCTGGCTAATATTCGCAGAAACTGGCAACCAAAAATACACATTCTAGACATCAAAATAAATGTTTTGTACCAACAAATAAAAAATTGTGCGAGATGTAAGTACTGAAAAAAATATGCTGTAAAACACCTAACTGTGTGCAGTATACAAAGAAAAAACATGAAAGTAGTTTCTAAGTTTTCCTCATTGACAAAGTTAAGTATTCTACATGTTGCATATTTAATAATGAGGATACAATATCAACTGTTCATAACAATTATGAAACCATTATGCTGGTGTGATCTAATCTACAGTATTGTACATTCAACTGTCTATTATGATTCCACACATAAAACAGATTAGCGGATGAAACCTGTCATCATGAAAATCATCACAATGGATATAGAGATGGATGATAATCCTTTATGTTGAAAACAGGATTAACCGGGCTTATCCTGGTATGGCCTAATCCTACACTGTACATGAGATCCACTGGCTAATGTCAAAAGGATTAACATGAACATAAACCAGATTGACTGAAGAAGTCTTCATGCAAAATTTCACATTGATGTTTGACTGGAAACACAAACAGAAATGGACAGAAATTTGTTACACAGGTTGAAAACAGGATTGTCTGGATTTTAGGCCACACCAATTTGTTTCCATGCTTTTCTGACAATCTGTTAACCTTCTCCCTGCTGCCTAACCCCATAACTGGTACAAATTTGGTACCAAATGGCTACCTTAGCAGGCCGAAGGTTAAAGTAAAATCTAAGAAATTTGACAATATGGAAACAGATGGGTGTGACCGTAACAAACCATTTAGCAGGTACAACATTATCTTACACTGTACAAGCCTGACTCAACATTGAACAAGAAGCCCCACACAAATATTCAAAGACAGTTCAAACTCTACTACTGGATAATCATGGAGATTGTTTCATGTCATCCTCCATTCTTCTTCAGCGTTACTAAAATGAACTGACAGAACCAGTCAACATTTATCAAATGAACAAGGACTTGTTTAACCATTTTCACTAGTTCTGTCAGTTCATTTTAATATTGATAAAGAAGAGTAGAAGAGTGACAGATGTCACTCGAAAGATCCGAAAGTAATCTTTATAACTATCTAACTATCCAGTAGTAGAGTTTGAATTGTCTTTGAATATTGTTGCCCTGGATGTCTCAACTCTCATCAAATACTACAGTAAAACAAACTCAGCGGATGAAGCCCGTCATTGTACATGACTTGACGAATGAGTTGCAGTGGTGCATGTAGAGGTCGCGATAGTGCACCAGGTGCGTCACGTGCGGAGATTTCTCGAACGCCACCGCGAGCACGTGAACCCCGAGCTTCTTCCTCTCCTCGTAAACCTCCTCCACCTGTCTGAAGGGCACGACCTTGTCAGCATGGGAGTACAGGAACAGCTGCGGCCAGCGCGACGGGTCCTTCTTCATGGCCGTGTAATAATCGTCCTCCCCGCGCAGGAATCCCAGCGGGATCAGCCAGGAGACCCACGACCGCAGCGTGTTGAAAATCACCATCATCCCGAAGAAAAACGTCACCGAGTATCTTTTCAGGAACGGTTCGTGGCTCATGGAGGTTAGGAGGGCCTTCATGCCGACCACGAGCGAGCGGCGGCTGGGGCAGCTATCGAAGATACAGCCGACGATCTGTAGAGCCCCCACCTGCCCGCCGCGCTGGCTGGCAACCATCTCCGTCAGGTGGCGGTAGATGAACCCGCCGCCGTTGCTGAAGACGTGGAAGAAGATGGGGTGGTCTTCGAGGTTAAGGTCGAAGATGAGTTCGAGGACCTTGTACGCCACCGTCTTGGCCTTGTAGGTGTGGAAGAAGATGTCGTACCTGGAGATTTAAGGAACAGTGTAAGCAAGGATGCAATACACAAGATCATCTTAAGGCCTAGGAAAAAAAGTTGTGTTCTCTGTTTCCCAACCGACCCACTAGAGATCGGGTCACTTTATGGACAAAAATGTTGAAAGCCTGACACATCAACTTCTCACTGTATGTTTACAGATTGACTCAGGGGACCAGTAAATATGATCACAAACCACACCTACATGTTCGGGAGAATTAAAGCAGAGTTAAATATTTATACTTGTGCTTCCTGTAACTTTTCATGCGAAACAACTAGTCATCAAACAGGGCGGGCCCTCTAGATCATCATATACTATGTATCACCAACCACACCTTCAAGTTTATGAGAATCAATATAGAATAAAATATTCATACAATAATCATGTGCTTCCTGATAACCTGTCGAGCTAGACTCATAATCGTCAAACAGGGCGGGGTGGCTTTGTCACATGCTATTGATGTTTGACAGATGTACTGGAGGAAGCCACGACTTCAAAGACTACTTAAGATTTTCTTTTTTTCCATGTACAATGGAGTGTACAACCACCCGCAGGGCCATTTTGTACCTGCACCGACAGTCAAGGTCTTTAGTTCTGGACTGGTAGTCACTCGCGATTGGCGCGGTGTAGGCATAAGATGAGTTGCAACTGATAGGGCTATTTTAGGTTGACTTGGACTAGTTTACGTTATCAAATGAACACCTATATTATATTATGAGTAGAGTAGAGTAGAGTAGTGTAGATTCCTTTAGCTTTAGTTCCAGTAAGAAGAAGAAAGGAGAATGACTGAGGGATCGTACGTTGGCATGATGTATCTGATGGTGATGCAGCCCTGCTGTTCGTGGATGGAGCTGTACTTGGCCAGGTGGTTCTCCTTGCACCCGGCCCAGCCCAGCAGTATCACCACCGGCTCTTTCTCATCATCTGTAGTAAACAAACAAACAAACATGTGTGTTATGCAGTTTGCTAGCTGATGTAAATTGTCAACAGTTAAAAACTGCAAGAGAACATTGATGCAGACCTGAACCAAGTGAAACATATGTCTAGTGAAATACTAGTAATAGATGTGAGCAAGGAGGTCTAAAATCTTGGCTCGATGTAAGCAAGGACAACGACAACAACATAGAATGACTTCTACCACCTACAACTAGTCCACATTTGATTCATCGGACAATATTCCATGTTAAGAGACGAATCAATTATTGCTTTACAAATACAGTAAAATACAGGTCAAAAACACCCTACGAGGCGGCAAATGAGAAAATCAAAGTATTGCACAATATAAATGTTCGCAAAGCAAAAAACTTCGTACGAAATTACACTCAGTTAGCTCTACAGCAGGTTTGATGGTTTAATAGGAAAGCTTGAGGTAAAAAGTGTCTCCCTGACCCAGACCCGTGACGTTGTGGACAGGTAACGGTAATATCGGCAGGTGTCAGACAGGTGGGCGGGGGTGGCGCGACCTCTCCCCTGAACAGGTGCACCTTCTAAAACCCGCCGATTTCTCGCCAAGAAAACGGTCCCAGCCTAGAATTTACTCGCTTCTTACTTGGTACGGAATGTAGCGCACAGTTTTGAGTGGTTTAATGAGGTGGTTTTGTGAACTGTACCTGAAACAGCGGCCGGAGGGAAGGAGATATCGTACTCCAAGTCTTCGTCCGCCATGATGCTGCTTTGTGTGGCGTCTGGAGGTGGAACGGTGCACTTTGGTTACAAAAAGGGGAGTTTCTGTATATAATTATAGCATACATACGCCAGTAATAACATTAAAATACACAATATTTCGATGAATTATCGATAAATTTATATAATTCTGTCATTTTATAGATATTAGCTGTGTAAAACTAACAATTTCTTCTAAACAAATTTTAAAACCAGAACCCCCCATTTGATAATCGTGTCTTCTGACCATGAACCGCCTAAAAACATAAAGTTGAAAAGTTAACTTTCTTTAAAATAAAGTCAAAACATGGAAACCATATAGCTATACAATTCAAACATACTTTGAAGAGTTTTAGAATCATAAGACATGATGCAAAGTTGTTTAGCTGAACAAAAGATTTCAGCATTATCAAATACTGTGCTTATTTCTTTGCATTTTGATGCGGCCACTAACCTATGACCTCTCAAAGCGTTTCAATAGCAACATGTAAACAACCACTCAGAAAGTACAATTCACTCTGAAATTTCACGTTTTTTGCCTCCAATTTAGTACTTCTTGTGACGATTTTGTGGAGCAAAGCACCAACAAGAGTGTAAAGGTAAGTTTACTTCACAATTATGGTTTTTGATGCGCGGATTTTGTTTCAAAAGCGTCCCTGCCAAGTTTACAAAAAAAATCTGCATTGATTATTAACGTTGACCAAGATTGGCATTTTTGAGCATCCTCTCTGAAAGAATTGTATGTAGCTATCGTATCCAGAACTGTGCTTATCTAGTCCTATGCCTGAATGGGTTAGGGTTAGGATCAAGGACGGTTCCAGAACCGTGCCTGTCTAGTTCTATGCCTGAATGGGTTAGGGTTAGGATCAGGCACAGTTCTGGATAGCCTCTATTGTATCCAGAACCGTGCCTATCTAGTTCTATGCCTGAATGGGTTAGGGTTACAATGAGGCACGGTTCTGGATTTAAGTCTCTGTGTATCAAAGAACGTAGATTTGCCCCAGGCACGGTTCTGGAATATTACGCTTAGACTAGACTATCCAGAACCGTGCCTTTACTGATGATGGTTTTAATTCTACTTAATGTGTTGTAGCATTACGTGATGATTGGTATGAATGTTGAATTGAAATTGTAATGTATATTCTTATTGTGTGATTTTCCCATGTATATTGTGTATTTTATGTAATACTATGTAACCCAGGGATACCTGAAAACTAGACCTGATTGTATTACTCTGGTTAGATAAAATAAGATAAATGAAATGTAGCCACTTGGAATTTATCATAAATTGTAATTTCCTTAATTCAGTGTAATACGTAGCCGGCTCTCAAAATTGGGACCCCCCCCATGCAGACCCTCTTTATTGACATTTGATTCTAATGATTGACAGGTGTCAGGATGACGAGCGGTAACGCCAAGATATTTAACTCAAAATATTTGGAGTATTCAGTACAAAAGTCTCAATGCTGAAGTCTCAACTTCCGTTTGAAAGCTGACACTTGATTGACAGGTAATTCTAATGATTGACAGGTGTCAGGATGACGAGCGGTAACGCCAAGACGGACGCGGCGATCAACCGGGTCTTCGGGCTTCTCCAGGAGTGGGACAAGGGGAACAAGACGACGCGCGGGCGGATCCTGGAGGAGTTCATCGCCAACAACCAGGGCAAGACGGCGCCGGAACTGGAGCTGGAGTTTGCGCAGGCCGCCAGCCTCTTCCTCACACGGCTCACCGCCTGGATCAGGCTCACGTATCCTTCTGGTTAGGATAGGTGCCATGCCCATAGCCAGGGGGGGTTCGGAAGAACCCACCCACAAGGCTCAAAAGTCCACTTTTTGGTCCACATTTTATCTAAAGGTCCAAGATTTTTCTTTAGATGGACTGATTCGTATCACCAGTAGGGCTGGAATCGTATATAAACTACCTAATTTGTCATTGAATAAAAAGTTATCTCTGATTTTTTCCTCTCAAAAAATGCAGATAGGGCTGTTTAGGGCTCAAAATTATTTGCACACCTACTAGTACACTCGTACAGGTAACAATGAAAATTACATGCAGTGAGTCTGCAATCGTTATGCTAGTTAATCTAGTTAATCTTGGCTAAGACAAAAGTATAACGTTGTGCATCAATGTCAACCATTATACATTGATGAAGGTTAGACATCCACCTTACATTATGTGAAACAAATCCAGCAAATGGATACATTCTCTGAGAGTTTACTTGTAAGATAACACTTGCTATATTTCATGTGTCAGACAATCTTAGTCATTTCCCTTGACTCCCCTGTACAGTTACATGTTAGGCACGTGTGTGAACCAGCAGCTACAGGCCATACAGATCTTCCTGTCAGCACCTAGTGGGTAAGTCTTGTTTGTTTGTTTGTTTGTTTTTGTTTACCTTGTCTGGCTCATCTCAGTGTCACAGCACTGCTTTACATTTCCGGCCCTGCAAAACATACATCACATATAACATGTATACATACATAACATATATAACACAACAGTCCTAACATTACTAAGTTCAAGACTGCAGTAAACAGATTCCTGCTGAACTCCTCTTAGACACTTTTCTACTTACTTTAATTGTTTGTTTCATACAATTATGTACCATGTATTATTTATAATGTAATCACGTGAGGTGAATTATATATGTGACATTATATTGAGCCAAAAATCATCGATATTACGATGTTAACACCAGGTTCATTTTGCACTGATTTAAAAAAAAATATAACAACTATATATACGTACAGGAAAGCTCTAACCCTCCACACACTACATACCCTGTCCTTGGTGCTGACTGCCTTCCCTTTACATTGTTATACAGTAGTATATGATATACAGATTTTAAATTTTCAGTGCTGTTCCCAGGTAAAAGTGGTAACTTTATGAAGCTCTAACTCTCCACACATAACACTACATTCCCTGTCCTTGGTGCTGACTACCTTCTCTACACATTATTATACAATGGCATACATGACTGCATGTTGGAGATTCTAAATTTTCAGTGCTATTCCCAACTAATAGTGGTCAGTATAACGTTAACACGGTCTAACCCTCCACACATAACATGACATGCCCTGTCCTTGGTGCTGACTGCCTTCTCTACACATTATTACACTAAGCAGGTGCCAGACTAACTTGCTTACAGAGTGTAATCATAGCTTTATCATTTCACAGTATTCACACTGTAGAATTCACAATAACTCAAAGTGAGAATCCTCTAAGTTGTCCATTTCTTTTTTTTAAGTCACAAGTACCTTGGAGAGTTCCTTGAGGTGGGCGGAGTCTTGACGGTTCTTGAGATCCTGGGTCTGAAGCAGGCTAAGGAGGCTGACAAGACGGAGGCTCTCAAGCTGCTGCAGACCATCTGTAACGCTGGCAGGAAGTACAAGGAACTCATCTGTGAGAGCTACGGTGTGTGGGTTTGTTTGTTTGTTTGTTTGTTTGAGCCTTTGTTTATTCATGAAAACTAAAATTGGCATGGGGGAAGAGGTATACATAAGGAAATATAACAAAGGCTAGAAAGGTAAAATTTGCAAGGCAAATGCATAATTTTTACCTTCACATATGGTCTGCTCTGTTAATTCTTACTCAAACACATTTATATATGGTCAGACAGGAGTCTAAATCCCTCCTGCTATAAAATTGCAACATGATGTAACTCAACACTACTTACCAGGTAACAGACACAACATTGGCTCAGGTCATTGAGGTCACTGTTTGGAGAAGAAGAGGAAACTAAGCAAAAACAATATATTTTCCTTCGGTAAACATAATAATGTTAGTCAACCTCATTTGTTCATTCATTCACTCATTGATTCCTTCCCTCACTTCCCAGGTATCAGAGCAGTTGCAGAGTGTCTAGCACGCGCTAAGTCAGAGGAAACTCAGGAACAGTGCAGACAGTTGCTACAGATGCTAGCTCAGGGCAACCCTAAATACGAGGTCCAAGTGTACAAGGGACTGATCGCTCTGCTGCCTGCCTCCTCGCCTAAAGCACAGCAGATGGCAGCACAGACTCTCAGGATAGTACAGGTTTGTTTGTTTGTTTGCTTGTTTGTTTGTTTTATTCAGATCTCACTAGTGTTTCAAAAGATGTGATGAGGGTGGCATCTTTCCTCTTTTTTTTTTTTTTACTTCATTTCTGAACAGACTTTTAAGATAGTACAGGTGAGTTGGGGCTCACTTTTTGTCTTTTATTCTTCTCTGTGCTGGCAATGGTTTGTTTCATGACAGGATAACTTTTCCTCTGTCTTTGATGCTGACTGTCTTCACTTTAGATTATAGTATACATGTACATCTCTGTCAGACAGGATAGTACATGTACAGGTTTGTTTGTTTGTCTTATTTGGATCTCCATTAGTGTTTTTACATGTAGAGATCACTAGATGAGATAGGCCTAGCTTTTTGTATTACCTCTCCTTTGCATTTGGTTTCCTTGTGTTTTTGTTTCTGGACAGGACAGCTTCATATCAGTTTTACCCTGTCCTTGGTGCTGACTTCCCTATTCATTATCATACAATAGTGTATGTTAGAGATGCTATGTTTGCTGAGGATACCATGACAGTGCTCTGTTTTTGGTGCAGCCCATCGTGGCAGAAGCTAACCCCAACATTGTGGAGCCACTACTGGGTCTGCTCAGGACCCTGCATCTGGAGGTGCAGTATGAAGGTAAGTGCTAGGGGGCGCCCTTACCCTGTCTACTTTACAGTGAATCCAACTTGGTCAATTGAGTATGATAGAATCTGTTTATGTTTCCTTGAATATGTGATAATCACTCAACTGACCAGCCACAATATTTTGATCAGCTTAAATTGATTATTTTCTGGCATAATTTTGAATTTATTTACCAGCTTTTTGCTCAGAACTAGGCTGGTATAACATACATTTTTACACTTGCTTTTAAATTTGAATCCAATCCATAGACTAGTAGGTTTGATAAATATACTGGTGAATATGTCACAGATAGACATGTCACCTCACAACTTTGGTGGTCTGTAATATATTTTGGTACATGTATATGTCAGAGATACTTTAGATCTGAAAATAGTTTCATCAGGTTGGTAGAGTATAGGATATAGGGGTTTTCTTTTACACAACTAATAATGTCTCTTACCTTGCTTACTTTTCGATGTCTATCAGACACTTTCCTCAGAGCTTCTGACTGGAGTTCTGCTTCTCGACGCTATTACGAACTCCAGTCAGAAGCCCTGAGGAAGGTGTCTGATAGACAGCAAAACATTTATTCAAGCAAGGTAAGAGACAATATTGTTTGTGTAAAAAAAACCCTATACCCTATAAGATACCTTTTCTTGTGTCCTTACTATTCATTGTAACCTTAAATTTCTCAATCCTGCAGCTATTGAGCTGATAAAGGACCTGATGTCTTACGAGATACAGAAGCTGATCCTCAAGCGTCTGGTAGAACTTCTGAAGGCCACGTTAGATGAGACCGTCAGGAGACCTCAGATCTTAGAAGGTACATTTTTCTCAGAATTTCTCACTTTAGGTTTTTACTACTACATATACACTGTACTGACAATAAAGCAGTGCAACTGCATGTATCACACTTTCATTACAAGTCCTGTACTATAGGAGACAGTCTAGTGTCCAAACGGCTTAGTCAAAGGACTACCCAGTGTTTCCTTGATTGTTGGGTTGTGGATTTAATTCCTAGTCCTGCACATTTGAGCCCCTTTCTTCTTGGCTTTTTACTCCTTTTTTCACTACTGGCAGTAGTCCTGGTTTGTTTGTCATCTTATATCATATGCTATTTGCTTTTATTCTGAGACCCACTTTTTGTCTGTAGGTTGTTTTCGACCCTTTTGTTCTATGATCTAAAACTCGACATTAACCGATTTGCTGGTGACTAGACCATATTGTGTGTGTGTCACCAGTGATTTAGTTTTTCTGTCTCAGTGTAATATAGCAATTTCTGTACTCCTGTCTTCAGACACAGATGTGGAGAAGATGTCAGCCCCCCTCCCCGTGTATGTACAACAGGCAGCAGCCGCCAAGACTCTCGGGTAAGAACCAATATGTACAGTCTATATCTGTGTTTCATTGAAGAGGTTCAGCAGTCACGTAAAATTAACAGTTAGTAAAATATTCTTCAATGAGTGACTGTTTTTAAAAAGTAGATACCACCCTGTATCTTTATGGTCAGTTTAATTGCCCTTCAGTACAAAAAACACCAGCTTCTGTACCTATATTCTACAGCTAGTATAACCACCCTTTGGTGTAAAACACTAGCTTTAATATCTAACATTATTGTATAAACTGAAGCCAGTATAACGGCCCTACAGCATAACTCACCAGCCTCGGTATCTGTTTTGTATAGCTGGTATAACTGTTCTTTGGTGTAACACACCAGCTTCTGTACATGTATCTGTACTGTATGCTAAGTTCAATCACCCATTTTTGTTGTTTTGCAGAGTTCTGTGCAGGGAGTCAAATGAAACAGCAGACAAGCTGATTCAGGTGAGACTGTGGGAGTCTGGTAGTCATTGAAGCATAAGCACTACACAACACTACATAGCACTACATTCCCTGTCCTTGGTGCTGACTGCACATTACTAAACAATAGTATACATGTATGTTAGAGGTTCTAAATTTTTAGTGCAGTTTCCAACTTAGAATTGTTAGTACAGTATGTGAAGCTCTAACCCTCCACACATAACACTACATTCCCTGTCCTTGGTGCTGACTGCCAGCCATTTACATTGCTATATAGTAGTATCTCTATCTCATTAGCGATGTTATACAGATATTGACCTAATGTGTTAGAAGTCTAGATTTTTCGTAATGTATTTCTTAGAGGAAAAGATTCAAAGAGTACATTCCCTGTCCTTGGTGCTGACTGCCTTCCAAACATATCTCAGACCATAGAGTGTGTGTTTATGTGGATATGTGACTTTCTTTATCAGAGATGCTAAACATGTCCCATTTCCCCCCCAATCTTGTGTACAGATGAGAGTTGTGCATAACCTGATGGTTGCTATGGGGAACTCCGCCCATGCCGACAGCCAGAGGCAAGGCAGCGTTACACTGGAGGTGAGTTAACCTTTAGCACACTGAAGTAGTCATTCGTCAGCTAGGGGGTTTAGTCAGGAGAAGGTTAAGGGATTCCTAGATGGTAGTTCTGTAGCATGTAGTGGGTGAACTTTGGTGGTTAATGACCCTGTCTCAGAAACTAGAGGTTGTCAGTTTAAATTCCGGCTGTTGTTGCTCATATGACATTCACCCTACAGAGAAAGGTAGCATTCCTCCATGCACTTAAGGTGAGTAGGGATGGACAATATGCTTGGTACTTCAGTCTGTATAGCATGTAGTGTGTCTTTAAGTCTGGATGTTAAGCTATGGTCCTCTGTACTCGTAAATAGGAGTTAAGGGGATTTCCTTGGTAAAAAAACACTGAACCTGTAGATACCTTTCTCTCATTATACAAAAACGTGTAATGTACGAACACATCAAGCTCCTTAGAAACCACAGTCTAAGACAGTTCTTGCTGTTAATCCTGGTTAAAGAACACAGAAAATAAGTAAATAAGATAATCTTCTGTCTTGTCTTTTCCTCCCCCAGTACCTGTGCAGAACCTTCCCCATTGTAAACGAGACCTGCAGAGATGCCATGGGAGAAAACCTCTACATCATGTTCATGGTGGGTGGAACTGTGATATACTCTCTTCAGTAAAGTTGGTTCAAGGAATATGTATATGTACTTTTATTTTCTTTTGTCTGGGGGAGACAATGTCAAGAGATGAGCAATCACTTGCTATGTCTCCCCCCACACACACACACACATTTTTGTATTAAATGGAAAAGCTAAATAAACAAATAAATTTCAAGGAATGATTACATGAATTCTGGGAGGATGCTTGATTTTATCCCTTGGGCTCTCAACCCCTAGACAATTAAAAATCTGTGAAAAATTCCTTGAAATTTTTAACTGAATGATTCCAAGGTGATCATGGTTCGTACAATTTATATTTCACTGCAAGTGTCTGTCTGTCAGCTCTTACCAATATACAATGTAGTACCAGGTATTGCCATACATCCTATGCTATATTTGTCAATGGGACTATAAGGGCCCCAAAGCACTATAAGTTAAGGGGTGAAGTCTGCCGTCTCTGATTTAACCTTTTGTGTCCCCAGTCAAACCCAGACAGCCTGTACTCTGCCATGGATGCCATCCAGTGTGACGTCCTTAGGTCTAACAAGGTTAACATCCCAGGACGTAAGTAACTTGTCTTTCCTTGAGCCATCTTGTGATGCCAGAAACAAAACTGGTGTTTTAACATGATGTAGATCTATATAATAGTGGTTGTGCAATGCAGATATATAGTGTTACATGTATATCCTACCTGCTCTGTGTATGTATTAATTGAATGTGTACTAAGCAAGCTACCTTGGTGAAAGAAAACAAAAGATAGACACACCTGCGTGTACTTGAATAAACTGCCAACCATTCATGTGTGCTAAGCAAACTTTTTTTCTTATTTTTAGTGGCAGAAGCTGCAGACTAAGGAAGAGACTCAGTGAAACAACATGTTGCCTGGAATGGACCCCTACCAAGCTAGTAGAGGTGACTACGAAAGTTCCACAAGGGATGATTCAAAATAAATCAAGTAACTTGATAAATTTCTGAATAATTTTAGATAACATTCACTGTCTTTCACCTGAATGACTGAGGAATAAAAAATAGTGGATGCTATCTGAAATGTCTGACTCCTCATACAACTTATCCAGTTGCTTGATCTGTTTTGTACTTATTACAAAATAATATTCTACCTGGATGTCATCAACATTCCATTCTGCACGGCAGGCAATTCTTGTATGTATTTTTTTAAGATTGAAGGGAAGTTGTACTCATTTCATGTATGATGGTACTATGAAATTGCAGTGTAAAAATGTGGTCGTACAAATAATAATTATAAGAATAGCAAACCTCAATAAATTTGCCTCCACAAAAACGCTGCTTAAACTTGAATCTGGTAAAATCAAAGGGACCAAAGAGTACTTCTTTTGTCTTTGAGATTATTTTGTTTCCCTATCAATGATTTAGTAGCAATGTATAGTAATTCTGAAGATTTGAACTGAAACTAACCAACACATGTATTTCAAGTTGTAAAAGTATTCTAGTAATTTTTGTTTGTGCATTTGTTATAACATTATAATCATCACGAATAAATATATAGAGTAAATTTAATCTGTCAACTGTTCATTGTTAAGACTTCATTCATATCACCAAAGAAAAGTATTTTACCTGCATATATTTGCTACTTGAGGGTAAACCATTGCAAATTCAAAGTTTAACGTCTTGTAATACCCGTTTGCAAAGCTGCAGTGCCTGCTAATGTTGCTAGAGGTCTCCTTTACCCACGAAAAGGCTGTTGCTACAGATATTGATCCTGTCAAGCTTATCATTGGTACAATGTTTAGTGAGGTGCGCAGAGCAAAGTGTACTCTGAGCCTAGGAAATTTCAAACATGTTCAAGCTTGCAATTATCATGATTGTCCTTATTGTGGGTAGTGCATGTCTTTACATACAAGTACATGTAACTTCCATGCCAATTGCTTTGTACAATAACTTCCTCACTGTACAAGTAAGTCATTGTGTAGTGCAATTGTGTGCAGCCACTACCTGACCTGCTATTGTGACCACTTTTTGCTGGTCTCTTTAGATAATTTTTTCCCTACTATTTTCAAAACTCTTAACTTTAAGGCTGTCTTTAGTGGCCACCTGTCAACTGTGATGATTTTCTTAAAAGTTCCTTCAGGTGTCACTATGGACAGGTGTTGTATCCACAACTGTGCCTTGGGCAAATCTTCGTTCTTGGATATACGTAGACCATTCAGGCATAGAACTAGACAGGCACAGTTCTGTGTATGATAGAGACTATCCAGAACCGTGCCTGAACCTAACCCTCACACATTCAGGCATAGAACTAGACATGCACGGTTCTGGATACAATAGAGACTGATCCTAACCCTCGCATATTCAGGCATACAGCTAGATAGACATGGTAAAAAAAAAGAAAAAAAAGGCGAAAAAAAAGCAAGGTATTGCATACGATCCTAACCCATTCAGGCATTATATAGAACTACTGCCTAGAGACACAGTTCTGGATTATTAGTAACATACATGTACATGTAACGTTAGCAGGTTGGACTGTATACGTTTTAAAATCACAGTGAGTTCATTGCCCCACATTGACCCTACCCTAGCTTATCCTGCATTTGTTCCCCATATTTCAGCAGACAGGCAGGCGTATTGTTCTTTCTAACCTTTCAGCTGATCGGGCAAGATTAGAGCAGTTCCATATTAGGATAGGACAGGTCCATAGCAACAGTTGCCACGGGGTCAGAAGTCATCGCTGGGCAGAAGTACCAAAAATAAACAGCACGCTGCCCCAGCCTGCTGTTGCCAAGGCGATGATGCAATACCCCCAGCATCTGACCAATCACGGCCCTTCCTGGGGACAACGCCTTCTTCTGAACTCCAGCTGATCTTGCTGTTCCAGTAGCCGTTCTCACTCCCTCTTAAAATTCCCTTGTATCCCCCCTCAATCAAAATTTCAAAGCATAACTCATTTTTCTTCTTTCACTTGATGTAAATTGCATTAAATCTTTATAAGTCTGTCAGCTAATTATATGCAACCGACCAAATTTATGCTTATAATTAGCCACTACGCTCAAGCATTTTGGAGGGAGTGCTGTGGTTACATTAAAAATCTACAGCTTCCTTGCTGATGTTTTCCATGTTACAGAGGGATGATGTAAGTCTGCATAGCTGTGGTGTGTTTCTCTTCCTCCTGACAACAGATGTATTCAGTGCTCTAACTGTTAGAGTCTTTCATGGCAGGGATTGGGAAGCAGTGATTTGTGTTTTAGATCAGTCAGATGTTGGGCAGTGCCATTGGCAAAGCAGAATTGTGAGAGGGGAGGGACTTTTCTGCTGCATGCAAGTTACACTTAGTATTTTATACAACTGAACATTTCGACACCCTTAACCCTAACTGGCCTAACATTATGTTGGGAATTGGGACCACAACATTTTGCAGCCTAGCCTAGCCGGGATGCCATCCTATATTATGCCAGGTTCCTATTTATTCTACACTGGATCTGGAACAGTATTCGAGCATTTGAAACTAACTATAGGATGTTTTGTTCATGTAAGAATTACTGTTTCTAAAATATCAATTATTGTCATTCATTCAAAGGAATAGAGGCATTAGTCAGCAACATAACATTGATAACAGTCTGTCATGTTCCTTTTAACAAACCAGATTTCATATTTTTGCTGACAGCTAAACTAGCTTGGTCATGTTTTTGCTGACTCAGCACTCTGATAGATTATCCCAATCCACTTAATCTGGGTCAGAATCTTAGGCTCAAGCTGAGAGGGATAAACATGTTTTCACCACGAGCCCCACACCTGTTTTCCTGTTAATGTGGGTCAAAAGACATGTTTTTCTCACCAATGCTGTTTCCTATGATGTCATCAAGTTCCAAATAGTTTCCAGAGGGTCAATTGCTCTGTACATGGCCTGGTGTGTATATATAACTTTAAAATGTGAAGACACTGGATTCAAAACAAAAACATTGCCAGCTCCCATGCAAATATTATGCACCATTCCATTTCGAATGGCAGAAAAAAAAATGGCACCCAGGCTACTTCAAAGTAGAATAGTGCATATATTAAATAGGCACATCTAGATCTCTGAATCTTTGAATGTAGGATAATGAGAAATATCATCATAAAGAGAAAAGTTTTCCAATGACATGTATCATATACACTTAAATGTCAATGATACATAATATCATACAATTGAGCTTTCTTTTTTGCTTGTTTTTCTATCAGTTATGTCCAAATCACTCACAGCACTTGTTTTGAAACTGGAGATGTTGTTTTTCTGTGTCCCTTTCTGTAAACAGTACTTGTTTTCCTGATGTTTGTGACAAACAAGCAGGTTGTCATTACTCAATGACAAGTCGTGTTATCACTTAAGCAGCTCCATCAACATTGGGGTACTAGATGTGGCTGGGCCAGTGAATTGTTTTGATGGCCCAGTTAGTTATTTTGTGGCAGTGGTTTGCTTTTTTTAAATCTACAATGATTACATGTACCTTTCTGGTAAACCCTATCTTCTCTAGTATATCAATTCTATTCTCTTTTATTTCAACCCTGCACTCTTTGATCACTGTTGATCTGTTTTAGGGGGCTGACCAATGGTTTTTAATCAGTTCATCTTGTACTTTTTATACTTGCCTTGAATTAGTAAAGATGATGTTTAACACACACACCAATAGGTTGCTGGACCATTAGCCTGGGTTCCAGACCCATAGCACACTGGACACAAAATATCTCAGTGAGCCAGGCTCACAGATATTCCAGTGCTATGGGTCTGGACCCCAGGCTACTGGACCATTGGCCTATACACTTTCCCACCCACAGCTTTCCTAGTCAAACCAAGGAGCTCTAAGTCTTAGCAGCTCACATAACTAAACATTGAGGTGTGTTAATCACAGCTTTTAAGCTACAACCTGGCAACCAATACTTTTAAGTGACTCAGCAACAATGTCAGAGTCAAGTGTTATTCAGCAGCTGGAAAACTGGGTCAGAGTTAAACAGCCTCCATCAAAGGCAGAAAGGATAAACTTGTTGCTGTACTTGCCAAGAATGTGTGGTGTTAATCATTCTGTTAAACATCAACATTTGGTACTGTAATACTTTATAACTATGCTTTTAACTAAACTTCATTTTGTATAGCAATAGTATAGGCATCATACGATCGCCTGCTCACCAATCGTGTGGTCTGTTTTACTGGTCACATGATTCCTTGCCACCAATCAGATGGCCCCTTTTCAGAAGTCATGTGATCGATCTCCACCAATGAGGTGCGAACTAGCAGGGGTTCGTAAATTTTAAAATCAGGTTCAAGTTGTTGACGAAACCACCTTGACATTCATGAAAGTCTGTCAGAGGTTATTTCTCTGATCTTAGAATTTCGGAACAAAATCAAGGTCATCTTCCTGACCTTGAGCTCCAGATGGGATAGAACAGCAGGACAGGATGTTTTTGTCATTTTACGTCATACTGAAAACTCTGAACTGCTTGAAATAGCTCTTCTTACCACAAACAGCACCTAACCATGACCTTGAGCACCTTCAAGGTCAAAATGATCACGTTCCTCCGTAAACACATCTTGATCTGCTTCTCAGATCCCCATGATGTGTGTTTTTTGCTGACTCGGAGAAAAGTGGAAACCTTTCCCTTTGTTGGCACCCAAGCCAGTTCTGTGCTCCTGCCAAACTTTAAGTCTTAGATGGACGGAAATAGAACCTCACTCAGGTCACTCGCAGGACATGATGACTGACAAGGTCATGACATTGAAGATTCATCTGTCAATCAAAAACAGCTGATCACTGGTAATGCTACCTGGGTATTGTTCTCCACCCATGGGAAAGTTAAGGTGTTTTTGTTACCTGTTTGCATGCTTAAAATGTAAAAATGTTTCAACTTTTAGTGAGAACTAGAAGTTAATTGCAAATTCATGCCCAGAGGCTAACATCTGCGTCCATAATATCACCAGGGTCCATAATATCGCCACCTTGAGAAATAGTGTGCTTAAAGATATTTTTACTGCACCATACCCCTAGGTATGTACATTTGATGTGTGAAGGAGTGCATACCAAAAGTATGTTGCAGTAAAAATATCTTTAAGCACACTATTTCTCAAGGTGGCGATATTATGGACCCTGGTGATATTATGGACACAGATGTTAATTGCAAATCACAAACATACAAGAAAATTGATATGATGATAACTGAGTGTATTGAGTATATGATAACTAGTATCTAACATAATGAAAGGTAGTTGTCTAAATCTATAGCTAGGTCTAAAACTATGTTTAATAGAAGGGCTCAATGTTTTTTCTCTCTACCTTTGAGTGTCCTGGAAAAAAGGACAAGGTTGTCTTTTCAGCTGGTTTCTATGGGACTGCTGCTGAGGCTGCCAAGTTT